>NW_027515012.1:0-99726 GCF_048772815.1 Callospermophilus lateralis | reverse complement strand
AGTCTGTGCCTAGGGCTACTTGAAGAGGAAACAAACCATAGAGTCAAAACAGGGAATTTCTTTATTTTGTCAAGTTTCAAAGAGCTACTACAAACCATGCTGGATTTAGAGTTCCAAATTCATCTATCTATATAGGAGAGAACAGAGGGGAACGAAATATAAAAACTGCTACTGTAGACGAATGCTTCATCGTAGAAGAACAAAATTTGGTGAGCCAAGTGGGATTTGTGTACTGATCATTACCACCAAGTATCAACAAGATTGTGTGAAAAAATATTTGCTGGTATTTCGGAAACTCGTTATTTCTTAGAAGCTTGGCAACCATTCTCAATGAAATTGCTTTCCACAGTCTGTGCCTAGGGCTAATTGAAGAGGAAACAATCCATAGAGACAAAACTGAGAACTCCTTTATTTTGTCAAATTTCAAAGAGCTACTACAAACCATGTTGAACTTAGAGTTCCAAATTCATCTATCTATATAGGAGAGAACAGAGGGAAACCTAAATATAAAAACTGCTACTGTAGACGAAAGCTTCAAACTAGAAGAACAAAATTTCGTGAGCCAAGTGGGATTTGTGTACTGATCATTACAACAAAGTATCATCAAATTTGGGTGAAAAAATATTTGCTGGTATTTCCTAAACTCGTTATTTTTTAGAAGCTTGGCAACCCATCTCATTGAAAGTGCTTTCCACAGTCTGTGCCTAGGGCTACTTGAAGAGGAAACAAACCATAGAGACAAAACTGAGAACTCCTTTATTTTGTCAAGTTTCAAAGAGCTACTACAAACCATGTTGTATTTAGAGATCCAAATTCATCTATCTATATAGGAGAGAACAGAGGGAAACCTAAATATAAAAACTGCTAATGTAGACGAACGCTTCAACCTAGAAGAACAAAATTTGGTGAGCCAAGTGGGATTTGTGTACTGATCATTACCACCAAGTATCATCAAGATTGGGTGAAAAAATATTTGCTGGTATTTCGGAAACTCGTTATTTCTTAGAAGCTTGGCCACCCCTCTCAATGAAAGTGCTTTTCCACAGTCTGGGCCTAGGGCTACTTGAAGAGGAAACAAACCATAGAGACAAATCTGAGAACTCCTTTATTTTGTCAAGTTTCAAAGAGCTACTCCAAACCATGTTGGATTTAGGGTTCCAAATTCATCTATCTATATATGAGAGAACAGAGGGAAACCTAAATATAAAAACTGCTACTGTAGACGAACGCTTCAACCTTGAAGAACAAAATTTGCTAAGCCAAGTGGGATTTGTGTACTGATCATTACCACCAAGTATCATCAAGATTGGGTGAAAAAATATTTGATGGTATTTCGGAAACTCGTTATTTCTTAGAAGCTTGGCAACCCCTCTCAATGAAAATGCTTTTCCACAGTCTGTGCCTAGGGCTACTTGAAGAGGAAACAAACCATAGAGTCAAAACAGGGAATTTCTTTATTTTGTCAAGTTTCAAAGAGCTACTACAAACCATGCTGGATTTAGAGTTCCAAATTCATCTATCTATATAGGAGAGAACAGAGGGGAACGAAATATAAAAACTGCTACTGTAGACGAATGCTTCATCGTAGAAGAACAAAATTTGGTGAGCCAAGTGGGATTTGTGTACTGATCATTACCACCAAGTATCAACAAGATTGTGTGAAAAAATATTTGCTGGTATTTCGGAAACTCGTTATTTCTTAGAAGCTTGGCAACCATTCTCAATGAAATTGCTTTCCACAGTCTGTGCCTAGGGCTAATTGAAGAGGAAACAATCCATAGAGACAAAACTGAGAACTCCTTTATTTTGTCAAATTTCAAAGAGCTACTACAAACCATGTTGAACTTAGAGTTCCAAATTCATCTATCTATATAGGAGAGAACAGAGAGAAACCTAAATATAAAAACTGCTACTGTAGACGAAAGCTTCAAACTAGAAGAACAAAATTTCGTGAGCCAAGTGGGATTTGTGTACTGATCATTACAACAAAGTATCATCAAATTTGGGTGAAAAAATATTTGCTGGTATTTCCTAAACTCGTTATTTTTTAGAAGCTTGGCAACCCATCTCATTGAAAGTGCTTTCCACAGTCTGTGCCTAGGGCTACTTGAAGAGGAAACAAACCATAGAGACAAAACTGAGAACTCCTTTATTTTGTCAAGTTTCAAAGAGCTACTACAAACCATGTTGTATTTAGAGATCCAAATTCATCTATCTATATAGGAGAGAACAGAGGGAAACCTAAATATAAAAACTGCTAATGTAGACGAACGCTTCAACCTAGAAGAACAAAATTTGGTGAGCCAAGTGGGATTTGTGTACTGATCATTACCACCAAGTATCATCAAGATTGGGTGAAAAAATATTTGCTGGTATTTCGGAAACTCGTTATTTCTTACAAGCTTGGCCACCCCTCTCAATGAAAGTGCTTTTCCACAGTCTGGGCCTAGGGCTACTTGAAGAGGAAACAAACCATAGAGACAAATCTGAGAACTCCTTTATTTTGTCAAGTTTCAAAGAGCTACTCCAAACCATGTTGGATTTAGAGTTCCAAATTCATCTATCTATATATGAGAGAACAGAGGGAAACCTAAATATAAAAACTGCTACTGTAGACGAACGCTTCAACCTTGAAGAACAAAATTTGCTAAGCCAAGTGGGATTTGTGTACTGATCATTACCACCAAGTATCATCAAGATTGGGTGAAAAAATATTTGATGGTATTTCGGAAACTCGTTATTTCTTAGAAGCTTGGCAACCCCTCTCAATGAAAATGCTTTTCCACAGTCTGTGCCTAGGGCTACTTGAAGAGGAAACAAACCATAGAATCAAAACAGGGAATTTCTTTATTTTGTCAAGTTTCAAAGAGCTACTACAAACCATGCTGGATTTAGAGTTCCAAATTCATCTATCTATATAGGAGAGAACAGAGGGGAACGAAATATAAAAACAGCTACTGTAGACGAATGCTTCATCGTAGAAGAACAAAATTTGGTGAGCCAAGTGGGATTTGGGTACTGATCATTACCACCAAGTATCATCAAGATTGGGTGAAAAAATATTTGCTGGTATTTCGGAAACTCGTAATTTCTTAGAAGCTTGGCAACCCCTCTCAAGGAAAGTGCTTTTCCACAGTCTGTGCCTAAAATTACTTGAAGAGGAAACAAACCATAGAGAGAAAACTGAGAACTCCTTTATTTTGTCAAGTTTCAAAGAGCTACTACAAACCATGTTGTATTTAGAGTTCCAAATTCATCTATCTATATAGGAGAGAACAGAGAGAAACCTAAATATAAAAACTGCTACTGTAGACGAACGCTTCAACCTAGAAGAACAAAATTGGTGAGCCAAGTGGGATTTGTGTACTGATCATTACCACCAAGAATCATCAATTTTGGGTGAAAAAATATTTGCTGGTATTTCGGAAACTCGTTATTTCTTAGAAGCTGGCAACCCCTCTCAATGAAAGTGCTTTTCCACCGTCTGTGCCTAGGGCTACTTGAAGAGGAAACAAACCATAGAGACAAAACAGGGAAGTTCTTTATTTTGTCAAGTTTCAATGAGCTACTACAAACCATGCTGGATTTAGAGTTCCAAATTCATCTATCTATATAGGAGAGAACAGAGCAGAACGAAATATAAAAACTGCTACTTTAGACGAATGCTTCATCCTAGAAGAACAAAATTTGGTGAGCCAAAGTGGGATTTGGGTACTGATCATTACCACCAAGTATCATCAAGATTGGGTGAAAAAATATTTGCTGCTATTTCGGAAACTCGTAATTTCTTAGAAGCTTGGCAAACAATCTCAGTGAAAGTGCTTTTCCACAGTCTGTGCCTAGGGCTACTTGAAGAGGAACCAAACCATAGAGACAAAACTGAGAACTCCTTTATTTTGTCATGTTTCAAGGAGCTACTACAAAGCATGTTGGATTTAGAGTTCCAAATTCATCTATCTATGAAGGAGAGAACAGAGGGAAACCTAAATATAAAAACTGCTACTGTAGACTAACGCTTCAACCTAGAAGAACAAAATTTGGTAAGCCAAGTGGGATTTGTGTACACATCATTACCACCAAGTATCATCAAGATTGGGGGAAAAAATATTTGATGGTATTTCGAAAACTCATTATTTCTTAGAAGCTTGGCAACCCATCTCAATGAAAGTGATTTCCACAGCCTGTGCCTAGGTCTACTTGAAGAGGAAACAAACCATAGAGACAAACTGAGAACTCCTTTATTTTGTCAAGTTTCAAAGAGCTACTACAAACCATGTTGGATTTAGAGTTCCAAATTCATCTATCTATATAGGAGAGAAGAGAGGGAAACGTAAATATAAAAACTGCTACTGTAGACGAAAGCTTCAAAGTAGCAGAACAAAACTTCGTGAGCCAAGTGGGATTTGTGTACTGATCATTACCACCAAGAATCATCAAATTTGGGTGAAAAAATATTTGCTGGTATTTCGGAAACTCGTTATTTCTTAGAAGCTTGGCAACCCCTCTCAATGAAAGTGCTTTTCCACAGTCTGTGACTAGGGCTACTTGAAGAGGAAACAAACCATAGAGACAAAATTGAGAACTCCTTTATTTTGTCAAGTTTCAAAGAGGTACTACAATCCATGTTGGATTTACAGTTCCAAATTCATCTATTATATATAGGAGAGAACAGAGGGAAACCTAAATATAAAAACTGCTACTATACACGAATGCTTCATCCTAGATGAACAAAATTTGGTGAGCCAAGCGGGATTTGTGTGCTGATCATTACCACCAAGTATCATCAAGTTTGGGTGAAAAAATATTTGCTGGTATTTCGGAAACTCGATATTTCTTAGAAGCTTGGCAACCCATCTCAATGAAAGTGCATTTCCACAGTCTGTTCCTAGGGGTACTTGAAGAGGAAACAAACCAGAGAGACCAAACTGAGAGCTCCTTTATTTTGTCAAGTTTCAAAGAGCTACTACAAACCATGTTGGATTTAGAGTTCCAAATTCATCTATCTGTATAGGAGAGAACAGAGGGAAACCTAAATATAAAAAATGCTACTGTGGACGAACGCTTCAACCTAGAAGAACAAAATGTGGTGAGTCAAGTGGGATTTGTGTACTGATCACTACCACCAAGTATCATCAAGATTGGGTGAAAATATATTTGCTGGTATTTCGGAAACTCGTTATTTGTTAGAAGCTTGGCAACCAATCTCAATTAAATTGCTTTCCACAGTCTGTGCCTAGGGCTACTTTAACAGGAAACAAACCATAAAGACAAAACTGAGACCTTCTTTATTTTGTCAAGTTTCAAAGAGGTACTACAAACCATGCTGGATTTAGAGTTCCAAATTCATCTATCTATATAGCAGAGAACAGAGTGAAACCTAAACATAAAAACTGCTACTGAAAACGTACGCTTCAACCGAGAAGTACAAAATTTGGTGAGCCAAGTGGGATTTTTGTACTGATAATTACCACCAAGTATCATCAAGATTGGGTTAAAAAATATTTGCTGGTATTTCGGAAACTTATTATTTCTTAGAAGCTTGGCAACCCATCTCAATGAAAGTGCTTTTCCACAGTCTGTGCCTAGGGCTACTCGAAGAGGAAACAAACCATAGAGACAAAACTGAGAACTCCTTTACTTTTTCAAGTTTCAAAGAGCTACTACAAACCATGTTGGATTTAGAGTTCCAAATTCATCTATCTATATAGGAGAGAATAGAGGGAAACCTAAATATAAAAACTGCTATTGTAGACGAACGTTTCAACCTAGAAGAACAAAATTTGGTGAGCCAAGTATGATTTGTGTACTGACCATTACCACCAAGTATCATCAAGATTGGGTTAAAAAATATTTGCTGGTATGTCGGAAACTCGTTATATCTTAGAAGCTTGGCAACCCCTCTCAATGAAAGTGCTTTTCCACAGTCTGTGCCAAGGGCTACTTGAAGAGGAAACAAAACATAAAGACAAAACTGAGAACTCCTTAATTTTGTCAAGTTTCAAAGAGCTACTACAAAGCATGTTGGATTTAGAGTTCCAAATTCATCTATCTATATATGAGAGAACAGAGGGAAACCTAAATATAAAAACTGCTACTGTAGACGAACGCTTCAACCTAGAAGAACAAAATTTGGTGAGCTAAGTGGGATTTGTGTTCCAATCATTACCAACAAGTATCATCATGATTGGGTGAAAAAATATTTGCTGGTATTTCGGAAACTCGTTATTTCTTAGAAGCTTGGCAACCCATCTCAATGAAAGTGCTTTTCCACAGTTTGTGCCTAGGGATACTTGAAGTGGAGACAAACCATAAAGAAAAATCTGAGAACTCCTTTATTTTGTCAAGTTTCAAGGGCTACTACAAACCATGTTGGATTTAGAGTTCCAAATTCATCTATTCTATATATGAGAGAACAGAGGGAAACCTAAATATAAAAACTGCTACTGTAGACGAACTCTTCAACGTAGAAGAACAAAATTTGGTAAGCCAAGTGGGATTTGTGTACTGATCATTACCACCAAGTATCATCAAGATTGGGTGAAAAATATTTGCTTGTATTTTGGAAACTCGTTATTTCTTAGAAGCTTGGCAACCCCTCTCAATGAAAGTGCTTTTCCACAGTCTGTTCCTAGGGCTACTTGAAGAGGAAACAAACCATAGAGACAAATGTGAGAACTCCTTTATTTTGTCAAGTTTCAAAGAGCTACTCCACACCCTGTTGGATTTAGAGTTCCAAATTCATCTATCAATATAATAGAGAACAGATGGAAACCTAAATATAAAAACTGCTACTGTAGACGAATGCTTTATCCTAGAAGAACAAAATTTGGTGAGCCAAGTGGGATTTTTGTACTGATCATTACCACCAAGTATCATCAAGTTTGGGTGAAAAAATATTTGCTGGTATATCGGAAACTCGATATTTCTTAGAAACTTGGCAACCCCTATCAATGAAAGTGCTTTTCCACAGTCTGTTAATAGGGCTACTTGAAAAGGAAACAAACCATAGAGACAAAACAGAGAAGTTCTTTATTTTGTCAAGTTTCAAAGAGCTACTACAAACCATGCTGGATTTAGTGTTCCAAATTCATCTATCTATATAGGAGAGAACAGAGGGGAACCTAAATACAAAAACTGCTACTGTAGACGAATGCTTCATCCTAGAAGAACAAAATTTGGTGAGCCAAGTGGGATTTGCCTACTGATCATTACCACCAAGTATCATCAAGATTGGGTGAAAAAATATTTGCTGGTATTTCGGAAACTCATAATTTCTTAGAAGCTTGGCAAACCCTCTCAGTGAAAGTGCTTTTCCACAGTCTGTGCCTAGGGCTACTTGAAGAGGAATCAAAACATAAAGACAAAACTGAGAACTCCTTTATTTTGTCAAGTTTCAAAGAGCTACTACAAACCATACTGGATTTAGAGTTCCAAATTCATCTATCTATATAGGAGAGAACAGAGGGGAACGAAATATAAAAACTGCTACTGTAGACCAATGCTTCATCCTAGAAGAACAAAATTTGGTGAGGCAAATGGGATTTGGGTACTGATCATTACCACCAAGTATCATCAAGATTGGGTGAAAAAATATTTGCTGGTATTTCGGAAACTCATAATTTCTTAGAAGCTTGGCAAACCCTTTCAGTGAAAGTGCTTTTCCACAGTCTGTGCCTAGGGCTACTTGAAGAGGAAACACACCATAGAGACAAAACTGAGAACACCTTTATTTTGTCAAGTTTCAAAGAGCTACTACAAACCATGTTGGAATTAGAGTTCCAAATTCATCTATCTATATAGGAGAGAACAGAGGGAAACCTAAATATAAAAACTGCTACTGTACACGAACGCTTCAACCTAGAAGAACTAAATTTGGTGAGCCAAGTGGGATTTGTGTACTGATAATTAGCAAAAGTATCATCAAGATTGGGTGAAAAAATATTTGCTGGTATTTCGGAAACTTGTTATTTCTTATAAGCTTGGCAACCCATCGCAATGAAAGTGCTTTCCACCGTCTGTGACTAGGGCTACTTGAAGAGTAAACAAACCATAGAGACAAAACTGAGAACTCCTTTATTTTGTCAAGTTTCAAAGAGCTACTACAAACCATGTTGGATTTGGAGTTTCAAATTTATCTATCTATATAGGAGAGAACAGAGGGAAACCTAAATATAAAAACTGCTACTGAAGACGAATGCTTCATACTAGAAGAACAAAATTTGGTGAGCCAAGTGGGATTTTTGTACTGATCATTACCACTAAGTATCATCAAGTTTAATTGAAAAAATATTTGCTGGTATTTCGGAAACTCGATATTTCTTAGAAGATTGGCAAACCCTCTCAGTGAAAGTGCTTTTCCACAGTCTGTGCCTAGGGCTACTTGAAGAGGAACCAAACCATAGAGACAAAACTGAGAACTCCTTTATTTTGTCAAGTTTCAAGGAGCTACTACAAAGCATGTTGGATTTAGAGTTCCAAATTCATCTGTCTATATACGAGAGAACAGAAAGAAACCTAAATATAAAAACTGCTACTGTAGACGAACGCTTCAACCTAGATGAACAAAGTTTGGTAAGCCAAGTGGGATTTGTGTATTGATCATTACCACCTAGTATCATCAAGATTGGGTGAAAAAATATTTGCTGGTATTTCGGAAACTCGTTATTTCTTAGAAGCTTGGCAACCCCTCTCAATGAAAGTGCTTTTCCACAGTGTGTGCGTAGGGCTACTTGAAGAGGAAACAAACCATAGAGACAAAACTGAGAACTCCTGTATTTTGTCAAGTTTCAACGAGCTACTACAAACCATGTTGGATTTAGAGTTCCAAATTCATCTATCTATATAGCAGAGAACAGAGTGAAACCTAAACATAAAAACTGCTACTGAAAACGTACGCTTCAACCGAGAAGTACAAAATTTGGTGAGCCAAGTGGGATTTTTGTACTGATAATTACCACCAAGTATCATCAAGATTGGGTTAAAAAATATTTGCTGGTATTTCGGAAACTTATTATTTCTTAGAAGCTTGGCAACCCATCTCAATGAAAGTGCTTTTCCACAGTCTGTGCCTAGGGCTACTCGAAGAGGAAACAAACCATAGAGACAAAACTGAGAACTCCTTTACTTTTTCAAGTTTCAAAGAGCTACTACAAACCATGTTGGATTTAGAGTTCCAAATTCATCTATCTATATAGGAGAGAATAGAGGGAAACCTAAATATAAAAACTGCTATTGTAGACGAACGTTTCAACCTAGAAGAACAAAATTTGGTGAGCCAAGTATGATTTGTGTACTGACCATTACCACCAAGTATCATCAAGATTGGGTTAAAAAATATTTGCTGGTATGTCGGAAACTCGTTATATCTTAGAAGCTTGGCAACCCCTCTCAATGAAAGTGCTTTTCCACAGTCTGTGCCAAGGGCTACTTGAAGAGGAAACAAAACATAAAGACAAAACTGAGAACTCCTTAATTTTGTCAAGTTTCAAAGAGCTACTACAAAGCATGTTGGATTTAGAGTTCCAAATTCATCTATCTATATATGAGAGAACAGAGGGAAACCTAAATATAAAAACTGCTACTGTAGACGAACGCTTCAACCTAGAAGAACAAAATTTGGTGAGCTAAGTGGGATTTGTGTTCCAATCATTACCAACAAGTATCATCATGATTGGGTGAAAAAATATTTGCTGGTATTTCGGAAACTCGTTATTTCTTAGAAGCTTGGCAACCCATCTCAATGAAAGTGCTTTTCCACAGTTTGTGCCTAGGGATACTTGAAGTGGAGACAAACCATAAAGAAAAATCTGAGAACTCCTTTATTTTGTCAAGTTTCAAGGGCTACTACAAACCATGTTGGATTTAGAGTTCCAAATTCATCTATCTATATATGAGAGAACAGAGGGAAACCTAAATATAAAAACTGCTACTGTAGACGAACTCTTCAACGTAGAAGAACAAAATTTGGTAAGCCAAGTGGGATTTGTGTACTGATCATTACCACCAAGTATCATCAAGATTGGGTGAAAAAATATTTGCTTGTATTTTGGAAACTCGTTATTTCTTAGAAGCTTGGCAACCCCTCTCAATGAAAGTGCTTTTCCACAGTCTGTTCCTAGGGCTACTTGAAGAGGAAACAAACCATAGAGACAAATGTGAGAACTCCTTTATTTTGTCAAGTTTCAAAGAGCTACTCCACACCCTGTTGGATTTAGAGTTCCAAATTCATCTATCAATATAATAGAGAACAGATGGAAACCTAAATATAAAAACTGCTACTGTAGACGAATGCTTTATCCTAGAAGAACAAAATTTGGTGAGCCAAGTGGGATTTTTGTACTGATCATTACCACCAAGTATCATCAAGTTTGGGTGAAAAAATATTTGCTGGTATATCGGAAACTCGATATTTCTTAGAAACTTGGCAACCCCTATCAATGAAAGTGCTTTTCCACAGTCTGTTAATAGGGCTACTTGAAAAGGAAACAAACCATAGAGACAAAACAGAGAAGTTCTTTATTTTGTCAAGTTTCAAAGAGCTACTACAAACCATGCTGGATTTAGTGTTCCAAATTCATCTATCTATATAGGAGAGAACAGAGGGGAACCTAAATACAAAAACTGCTACTGTAGACGAATGCTTCATCCTAGAAGAACAAAATTTGGTGAGCCAAGTGGGATTTGCCTACTGATCATTACCACCAAGTATCATCAAGATTGGGTGAAAAAATATTTGCTGGTATTTCGGAAACTCATAATTTCTTAGAAGCTTGGCAAACCCTCTCAGTGAAAGTGCTTTTCCACAGTCTGTGCCTAGGGCTACTTGAAGAGGAATCAAAACATAAAGACAAAACTGAGAACTCCTTTATTTTGTCAAGTTTCAAAGAGCTACTACAAACCATACTGGATTTAGAGTTCCAAATTCATCTATCTATATAGGAGAGAACAGAGGGGAACGAAATATAAAAACTGCTACTGTAGACCAATGCTTCATCCTAGAAGAACAAAATTTGGTGAGGCAAATGGGATTTGGGTACTGATCATTACCACCAAGTATCATCAAGATTGGGTGAAAAAATATTTGCTGGTATTTCGGAAACTCATAATTTCTTAGAAGCTTGGCAAACCCTTTCAGTGAAAGTGCTTTTCCACAGTCTGTGCCTAGGGCTACTTGAAGAGGAAACACACCATAGAGACAAAACTGAGAACACCTTTATTTTGTCAAGTTCAAAGAGCTACTACAAACCATGTTGGAATTAGAGTTCCAAATTCATCTATCTATATAGGAGAGAACAGAGGGAAACCTAAATATAAAAACTGCTACTGTAGAAGAACGATTCAACCTAGAAGAACAAAATATCGTGAGACAAGTGGGATTTGTGTGCCGATCATTACCACCAAGTATCATCAAGTTTGGGTAAAAAAATATTTGCTGGTATTTCGGAAACTCGATATTTCTTAGAAGCTTGGCAACCCATCTCAATGAAAGTGTTTTTCCACAGTCTGTTCCTAGGACTACTTGAAGAGGAAACAAACCAGAGAGACAAAACTGAGAACTCCTTGATTTTGTCAAGTTTCAAAGAGCTACTACAAACCATGTTGGATTTAGAGTTCCAAATTCATCTATTTATATAGGAGAAAACAGAGGGAAACCTAAATATAAAAACTGCTACTGTAGACGAACGTTTCAACCTAGAAGAAGAAAATTTGGTGAGCCAAGTGGGATTTGTGTACTGATCATTACCACCAAGTACCATCAAGTTTGGGTTAAAAAATATTTGCTGGTATTTGGGAAACTCGATATTTCTTAGAAGCTTGGCAACCCATCTCAATGAAGTGCTTTTCCACAGTCTGTTCCTAGGGCTACTTGAAGAGGAAACAAACCCCAGAGACAAAACAGGGAAATTCTTTATTTTGTCAAGTTTCAAAGAGCTACTACAAACCATGTTGGATTTAGAGTTCCAAGTTTATCTATCTATATAGGAGAGAACAGAGGGAAACCTAAATATAAAAACTGCTACTGTACACGAATGCTTCATCCTAGAAGAACAAAATTTGGTGAGCCAAGTGGGATTTGTGTGCCGATCATTACCACCAAGTATCATCAAGTTTGGGTAAAAAAATATTTGCTGGTATTTCGGAAACTCGATATTTCTTAGAAGCTTGGCAACCCATCTCAATGAAAGTGTTTTTCCACAGTCTGTTCCTAGGACTACTTGAAGAGGAAACAAACCAGAGAGACAAAACTGAGAACTCCTTGATTTTGTCAAGTTTCAAAGAGCTACTACAAACCATGTTGGATTTAGAGTTCCAAATTCATCTATTTATATAGGAGAAAAACAGAGGGAAACCTAAATATAAAAACTGCTACTGTAGACGAACGTTTCAACCTAGAAGAAGAAAATTTGGTGAGCCAAGTGGGATTTGTGTACTGATCATTACCACCAAGTACCATCAAGTTTGGGTTAAAAAATATTTGCTGGTATTTGGGAAACTCGATATTTCTTAGAAGCTTGGCAACCCATCTCAATGAAGTGCTTTTCCACAGTCTGTTCCTAGGGCTACTTGAAGAGGAAACAAACCCCAGAGACAAAACAGGGAAATTCTTTATTTTGTCAAGTTTCAAAGAGCTACTACAAACCATACTGGATTTAGAGTTCCAAATTCATCTATCTATATAGGAGAGAACAGAGGGGAACGAATTATAAAACTGCTACCTGGAGACGAATGCTTCATCCTAGATGAACAAAATTTGGTGAGGCAAGTCGGATTTGGGTACTGATCATTACCACCAAGTATCATCAAGATTGGGTGAAAAAATATTTGCTGGTATTTCGGAAACTCGTATTTTCTTAGAAGCTTGGCAAACCCTCTCAGTGAAAGTGCTTTTCCACAGTCTGTGCCCTAGGGCTACTTGAAGAGGAAACACACCATAGAGACAAAACTGAGAACTCCTTTATTTTGTCAAGTTTCAAAGAGCTACTACAAACCATGTTGGATTTAGAGTTGCAAATTCATCTATCTATATAGGAGAGAACAGAGGGAAACTTGAATATAAAAACTGCTACTGTAGAAGAACGCTTCAACCTAGAAGAACAAAATTTGGTGAGACAAGTGGGATTTGTGTACTGATCATTACCACCAAGTATCATCAAGTTTGGGTAAAAAAAAAATTGCTTGTATTTCGGAAACTCGTTATTTCTTAGAAGCTTGGCAACCCATCTAAATGAAAGTGCTTTTCCACAGTCTGTGCCTAGGGCTAGTGAAGAGGAAACAAACCAGAGAGAAAAATCTGAGAACTCCTTTATTTTGTCAAGTTTCAAAGACCTGCTACAAACCATGTTGGATTTAGAGTTCCAAATTCATCTATCTATATAGGAGAGAACAGAGAGAAACCTAAATATAAAAACTGCTACTCTAGACGAATGCTTCAACATAGAAGAACAAAATTTGGTGAGTCAAGTGGGATTTGTGTACTGATCATTACCACCAAGTATCATCAAGATTGGGTGAAAAAATATTTGCTGGTATTTCAGAAACTCGTTATTTCTTAGAAGCTTGGCAACCATTCTCAATGAAATTGCGTTCCACAGTCTGTGCCTAGGGCTAATTGAAGAGGAAACAATCCATAGAGACAAAACTGAGAACTCCTTAATTTTGTCAAATTTCAAAGAGCTACTACAAACCATGTTGAACTTAGAGTTCCAAATTCATCTATCTATATAGGAGAGAACAGAGGGAAACCTAAATATAAAAACTGCTACTGTAGACGAAAGCTTCAAACTAGAAGAACAAAATTTCGTGAGCCAAGTGGGATTTGTGTACTGATCATTACAACAAAGTATCATCAAATTTGGGTGAAAAAATATTTGCTGGTATTTCCTAAACTCGTTATTTTTTAGAAGCTTGGCAACCCATCTCATTGAAAGTGCTTTCCACAGTCTGTGCCTAGGGCTACTTGAAGAGGAAACAAACCATAGAGACAAAACTGAGAACTCCTTTATTTTGTCAAGTTTCAAAGAGCTACTACAAACCATGTTGGATTTAGAGTTCCAAATTCATCTATCTATATAGGAGAGAACAGAGGGAAACCTAAATATAAAAACTGCTAATGTAGACGAACGCTTCAACCTAGAAGAACAAAATTTGGTGAGCCAAGTGGGATTTCTGTACTGATCATTACCACCAAGTATCATCAAGATTGGGTGAAAAAATATTTGCTGGTATTTCGGAAACTCGTTATTTCTTAGAAGCTTGGCCACCCCTCTCAATGAAAGTGCTTTTCCACAGTCTGGGCCTAGGGCTACTTGAAGAGGAAACAAACCATAGAGACAAATCTGAGAACTCCTTTATTTTGTCAAGTTTCAAAGAGCTACTCCAAACCATGTTGGATTTAGAGTTCCAAATTCATCTATCTATATATGAGAGAACAGAGGGAAACCTAAATATAAAAACTGCTACTGTAGACGAACGCTTCAACCTTGAAGAACAAAATTTGCTAAGCCAAGTGGGATTTGTGTACTGATCATTACCACCAAGTATCATCAAGATTGGGTGAAAAAATATTTGATGGTATTTCGGAAACTCGTTATTTCTTAGAAGCTTGGCAACCCCTCTCAATGAAAATGCTTTTCCACAGTCTGTGCCTAGGGCTACTTGAAGAGGAAACAAACCATAGAGTCAAAACAGGGAATTTCTTTATTTTGTCAAGTTTCAAAGAGCTACTACAAACCATGCTGGATTTAGAGTTCCAAATTCATCTATCTATATAGGAGAGAACAGAGGGGAACGAAATATAAAAACTGCTACTGTAGACGAATGCTTCATCGTAGAAGAACAAAATTTGGTGAGCCAAGTGGGATTTGTGTACTGATCATTACCACCAAGTATCAACAAGATTGTGTGAAAAAATATTTGCTGGTATTTCGGAAACTCGTTATTTCTTAGAAGCTTGGCAACCATTCTCAATGAAATTGCTTTCCACAGTCTGTGCCTAGGGCTAATTGAAGAGGAAACAATCCATAGAGACAAAACTGAGAACTCCTTTATTTTGTCAAATTTCAAAGAGCTACTACAAACCATGTTGAACTTAGAGTTCCAAATTCATCTATCTATATAGGAGAGAACAGAGGGAAACCTAAATATAAAAACTGCTACTGTAGACGAAAGCTTCAAACTAGAAGAACAAAATTTCGTGAGCCAAGTGGGATTTGTGTACTGATCATTACAACAAAGTATCATCAAATTTGGGTGAAAAAATATTTGCTGGTATTTCCTAAACTCGTTATTTTTTAGAAGCTTGGCAACCCATCTCATTGAAAGTGCTTTCCACAGTCTGTGCCTAGGGCTACTTGAAGAGGAAACAAACCATAGAGACAAAACTGAGAACTCCTTTATTTTGTCAAGTTTCAAAGAGCTACTACAAACCATGTTGTATTTAGAGATCCAAATTCATCTATCTATATAGGAGAGAACAGAGGGAAACCTAAATATAAAAACTGCTAATGTAGACGAACGCTTCAACCTAGAAGAACAAAATTTGGTGAGCCAAGTGGGATTTGTGTACTGATCATTACCACCAAGTATCATCAAGATTGGGTGAAAAAATATTTGCTGGTATTTCGGAAACTCGTTATTTCTTAGAAGCTTGGCCACCCCTCTCAATGAAAGTGCTTTTCCACAGTCTGGGCCTAGGGCTACTTGAAGAGGAAACAAACCATAGAGACAAATCTGAGAACTCCTTTATTTTGTCAAGTTTCAAAGAGCTACTCCAAACCATGTTGGATTTAGGGTTCCAAATTCATCTATCTATATATGAGAGAACAGAGGGAAACCTAAATATAAAAACTGCTACTGTAGACGAACGCTTCAACCTTGAAGAACAAAATTTGCTAAGCCAAGTGGGATTTGTGTACTGATCATTACCACCAAGTATCATCAAGATTGGGTGAAAAAATATTTGATGGTATTTCGGAAACTCGTTATTTCTTAGAAGCTTGGCAACCCCTCTCAATGAAAATGCTTTTCCACAGTCTGTGCCTAGGGCTACTTGAAGAGGAAACAAACCATAGAGTCAAAACAGGGAATTTCTTTATTTTGTCAAGTTTCAAAGAGCTACTACAAACCATGCTGGATTTAGAGTTCCAAATTCATCTATCTATATAGGAGAGAACAGAGGGGAACGAAATATAAAAACTGCTACTGTAGACGAATGCTTCATCGTAGAAGAACAAAATTTGGTGAGCCAAGTGGGATTTGTGTACTGATCATTACCACCAAGTATCAACAAGATTGTGTGAAAAAATATTTGCTGGTATTTCGGAAACTCGTTATTTCTTAGAAGCTTGGCAACCATTCTCAATGAAATTGCTTTCCACAGTCTGTGCCTAGGGCTAATTGAAGAGGAAACAATCCATAGAGACAAAACTGAGAACTCCTTTATTTTGTCAAATTTCAAAGAGCTACTACAAACCATGTTGAACTTAGAGTTCCAAATTCATCTATCTATATAGGAGAGAACAGAGAGAAACCTAAATATAAAAACTGCTACTGTAGACGAAAGCTTCAAACTAGAAGAACAAAATTTCGTGAGCCAAGTGGGATTTGTGTACTGATCATTACAACAAAGTATCATCAAATTTGGGTGAAAAAATATTTGCTGGTATTTCCTAAACTCGTTATTTTTTAGAAGCTTGGCAACCCATCTCATTGAAAGTGCTTTCCACAGTCTGTGCCTAGGGCTACTTGAAGAGGAAACAAACCATAGAGACAAAACTGAGAACTCCTTTATTTTGTCAAGTTTCAAAGAGCTACTACAAACCATGTTGTATTTAGAGATCCAAATTCATCTATCTATATAGGAGAGAACAGAGGGAAACCTAAATATAAAAACTGCTAATGTAGACGAACGCTTCAACCTAGAAGAACAAAATTTGGTGAGCCAAGTGGGATTTGTGTACTGATCATTACCACCAAGTATCATCAAGATTGGGTGAAAAAATATTTGCTGGTATTTCGGAAACTCGTTATTTCTTACAAGCTTGGCCACCCCTCTCAATGAAAGTGCTTTTCCACAGTCTGGGCCTAGGGCTACTTGAAGAGGAAACAAACCATAGAGACAAATCTGAGAACTCCTTTATTTTGTCAAGTTTCAAAGAGCTACTCCAAACCATGTTGGATTTAGAGTTCCAAATTCATCTATCTATATATGAGAGAACAGAGGGAAACCTAAATATAAAAACTGCTACTGTAGACGAACGCTTCAACCTTGAAGAACAAAATTTGCTAAGCCAAGTGGGATTTGTGTACTGATCATTACCACCAAGTATCATCAAGATTGGGTGAAAAAATATTTGATGGTATTTCGGAAACTCGTTATTTCTTAGAAGCTTGGCAACCCCTCTCAATGAAAATGCTTTTCCACAGTCTGTGCCTAGGGCTACTTGAAGAGGAAACAAACCATAGAATCAAAACAGGGAATTTCTTTATTTTGTCAAGTTTCAAAGAGCTACTACAAACCATGCTGGATTTAGAGTTCCAAATTCATCTATCTATATAGGAGAGAACAGAGGGGAACGAAATATAAAAACAGCTACTGTAGACGAATGCTTCATCGTAGAAGAACAAAATTTGGTGAGCCAAGTGGGATTTGGGTACTGATCATTACCACCAAGTATCATCAAGATTGGGTGAAAAAATATTTGCTGGTATTTCGGAAACTCGTAATTTCTTAGAAGCTTGGCAACCCCTCTCAAGGAAAGTGCTTTTCCACAGTCTGTGCCTAAAATTACTTGAAGAGGAAACAAACCATAGAGAGAAAACTGAGAACTCCTTTATTTTGTCAAGTTTCAAAGAGCTACTACAAACCATGTTGTATTTAGAGTTCCAAATTCATCTATCTATATAGGAGAGAACAGAGAGAAACCTAAATATAAAAACTGCTACTGTAGACGAACGCTTCAACCTAGAAGAACAAAATTGGTGAGCCAAGTGGGATTTGTGTACTGATCATTACCACCAAGAATCATCAATTTTGGGTGAAAAAATATTTGCTGGTATTTCGGAAACTCGTTATTTCTTAGAAGCTGGCAACCCCTCTCAATGAAAGTGCTTTTCCACCGTCTGTGCCTAGGGCTACTTGAAGAGGAAACAAACCATAGAGACAAAACAGGGAAGTTCTTTATTTTGTCAAGTTTCAATGAGCTACTACAAACCATGCTGGATTTAGAGTTCCAAATTCATCTATCTATATAGGAGAGAACAGAGCAGAACGAAATATAAAAACTGCTACTTTAGACGAATGCTTCATCCTAGAAGAACAAAATTTGGTGAGCCAAAGTGGGATTTGGGTACTGATCATTACCACCAAGTATCATCAAGATTGGGTGAAAAAATATTTGCTGCTATTTCGGAAACTCGTAATTTCTTAGAAGCTTGGCAAACAATCTCAGTGAAAGTGCTTTTCCACAGTCTGTGCCTAGGGCTACTTGAAGAGGAACCAAACCATAGAGACAAAACTGAGAACTCCTTTATTTTGTCATGTTTCAAGGAGCTACTACAAAGCATGTTGGATTTAGAGTTCCAAATTCATCTATCTATGAAGGAGAGAACAGAGGGAAACCTAAATATAAAAACTGCTACTGTAGACTAACGCTTCAACCTAGAAGAACAAAATTTGGTAAGCCAAGTGGGATTTGTGTACACATCATTACCACCAAGTATCATCAAGATTGGGGGAAAAAATATTTGATGGTATTTCGAAAACTCATTATTTCTTAGAAGCTTGGCAACCCATCTCAATGAAAGTGATTTCCACAGCCTGTGCCTAGGTCTACTTGAAGAGGAAACAAACCATAGAGACAAACTGAGAACTCCTTTATTTTGTCAAGTTTCAAAGAGCTACTACAAACCATGTTGGATTTAGAGTTCCAAATTCATCTATCTATATAGGAGAGAAGAGAGGGAAACGTAAATATAAAAACTGCTACTGTAGACGAAAGCTTCAAAGTAGCAGAACAAAACTTCGTGAGCCAAGTGGGATTTGTGTACTGATCATTACCACCAAGAATCATCAAATTTGGGTGAAAAAATATTTGCTGGTATTTCGGAAACTCGTTATTTCTTAGAAGCTTGGCAACCCCTCTCAATGAAAGTGCTTTTCCACAGTCTGTGACTAGGGCTACTTGAAGAGGAAACAAACCATAGAGACAAAATTGAGAACTCCTTTATTTTGTCAAGTTTCAAAGAGGTACTACAATCCATGTTGGATTTACAGTTCCAAATTCATCTATTATATATAGGAGAGAACAGAGGGAAACCTAAATATAAAAACTGCTACTATACACGAATGCTTCATCCTAGATGAACAAAATTTGGTGAGCCAAGCGGGATTTGTGTGCTGATCATTACCACCAAGTATCATCAAGTTTGGGTGAAAAAATATTTGCTGGTATTTCGGAAACTCGATATTTCTTAGAAGCTTGGCAACCCATCTCAATGAAAGTGCATTTCCACAGTCTGTTCCTAGGGGTACTTGAAGAGGAAACAAACCAGAGAGACCAAACTGAGAGCTCCTTTATTTTGTCAAGTTTCAAAGAGCTACTACAAACCATGTTGGATTTAGAGTTCCAAATTCATCTATCTGTATAGGAGAGAACAGAGGGAAACCTAAATATAAAAAATGCTACTGTGGACGAACGCTTCAACCTAGAAGAACAAAATGTGGTGAGTCAAGTGGGATTTGTGTACTGATCACTACCACCAAGTATCATCAAGATTGGGTGAAAATATATTTGCTGGTATTTCGGAAACTCGTTATTTGTTAGAAGCTTGGCAACCAATCTCAATTAAATTGCTTTCCACAGTCTGTGCCTAGGGCTACTTTAACAGGAAACAAACCATAAAGACAAAACTGAGACCTTCTTTATTTTGTCAAGTTTCAAAGAGGTACTACAAACCATGTTGGATTTAGAGTTCCAAATTCATCTATCTATATAGTAGAGAACAGAGGGAAACCTAAATATAAAAACTGCTACTGTAGACGAACGCTTCAACCTAGAAGAACAAAATTGGGTGAGCCAAGTGGGATTTGTGTACTGATCATTACCACCAAGTATCATCAAGTTTGGGTGAAAAAATATTTGATGGTATTTCGGAAACTCGTTATTTCTTAGAAGCTTGGCAACCCCTCTCAATGAAAATGCTTTTCCACAGTGTGTGCCTAGGGCTATGTGAAGAGGAAACAAACCATAGAGACAAATCTGAGAACTCCTTTATTTTGTCAAGTTTCAAAGAGCTACTACAAACCATGTTGGATTTAGAGTTCCAAATTCATCTATCTATATAGGAGAGAACAGAGGGAAACCTAAATATAAAAACTGCTACTGTAGAGGAACGCTTCAACGTAGAAGAACAAAATTTGGTGAGCCAAGTGGGATTTGTGTACTGATCATTACCACCAAGTATCAACAAGATTGTGTGAAAAAATATTTGCTGGTATTTCAGAAACTCGTTATTTCTTAGAAGCTTGGCAACCCATCTCAATGAAAGTGATTTCCACAGTCTGTGCCTAGGTCTACTTGAAGAGGAAACAAACCATAGAGACAAACTGAGAACTCCTTTATTTTGTCAAGTTTCAAAGAGCTACTACAAACCATGTTGGATTTAGAGTTCCAAATTCATCTATCTATATAGGAGAGAAGAGAGGGAAACCTAAATATAAAAACTGCTACTGTAGACGAAAGCTTCAAAGTAGCAGAACAAAACTTCGTGAGCCAAGTGGAATTTGTGTACTGATCATTACCACCAAGAATCATCAAATTTGGGTGAAAAAATATTTGCTGGTATTTCGGAAACTCGTTATTTCTTAGAAGCTTGGCAACCCCTCTCAATGAAAGTGCTTTTCCACGGTCTGTGCCTAGGGCTACTTGAAGAGGAAACAAACCATAGAGACTAATCTGAGAACTCCTTTATTTTGTCAAGTTTCAAAGAGCTACTACAAACCATGTTGGATTTAGAGTTCCAAATTCATCTATCTATATAGGAGAGAACAGAGAGAAACCTAAATATAAAAACTGCTACTGTAGACGAACGCTTCAACCTAGAAGAACAAAATTTGGTGAGCCAAGTGGGATTTGTGTACTGATCATTACCACCAAGTATCAACTAGATTGTGTGAAAAAATATTTGCTGGTATTTCGGAAACTCGTTATTTCTTAGAAGCTTGGCAACCCATCTCAATGAAAGTGCTTTCCACAGTCTGTGCCTAGGGCTACTTTAAGAGGAAACAAACCATTGAGACAAAACTGAGAACTCCTTTATTTTGTCAAGTTTCAAAGAGCTACTACAAACCATGTTGGATTTAGAGTTCCAAATTCATCTATCTATATAGGAGAGAACAGAGGGAAACCTAAATATAAAAACTGCTACTGTAGACGAACGCTTCAACCTAGAAGAACAAAATTTGGTGAGCCAAGTGGGATTTGTGTACTGATCATTACCAAAAAGAATCATCAAATTTGGGTGAAAAAATATTTGCTGGTATTTCGGAAACTCGTTATTTCTTAGAAGCTTGGCAACCCCGCTCAATGAAAATGCTTTTCCACAGTCTGTGCCTAGGGCTACTTGAAGAGGAAACAAACCATAGAGACAAAATTGAGAACTCCTTTATTTTGTCAAGTTTCAAAGAGGTACTACAATCCATGTTGGATTTACAGTTCCAAATTCATCTATTATATATAGGAGAGAACAGAGGGAAACCTAAATATAAAAACTGCTACTATACACGAATGCTTCATCCTAGATGAACAAAATTTGGTGAGCCAAGCGGGATTTGTGTGCTGATCATTACCACCAAGTATCATCAAGTTTGGGTGAAAAAATATTTGCTGGTATTTCGGAAACTCGATATTTCTTAGAAACTTGGCAACCCATCTCAATGAAAGTGCATTTCCACAGTCTGTTCCTAGGGGTACTTGAAGAGGAAACAAACCAGAGAGACCAAACTGAGAGCTCCTTTATTTTGTCAAGTTTCAAAGAGCTACTACAATCCATGTTGGATTTAGAGTTCCAAATTAATCTATTTATATAGGAGAGAACAGAGGGAAACCTAAATATAAAAACTCCTACTGTAGACGAACGCTTCAACTTAGAAGAACAAAATTTGGTAAGCCAAGTGGGATTTGTGTACTGATCATTACCACCAAGTATCATCAAGATTGTGTGAAAAAATATTTGCTGGTATTTCGGAAACTCGTTATTTCTTAGAAGCTTGGCAACCAATCTCAATGAAAGTGCTTTTCCACAGTCTACGCCTAGGGCTACTTGAAGAGGAAACAAGCCATAGAAACAAATCTGAGAACTCCTTTATTTTGTCAAGTTTCAAAGAGCTACTACAAACCATGTTGGATTTAGAGTTCCAAATTCATCTATCTATATAGGAGAGAACAGAGAGAAACCTAAATATAAAAACTGCTACTGTAGACGAACGCTTCAACCTAGAAGAACAAAATTTGGTGAGCCAAGTGGGATTTGTGTACTGATCATTACCACCAAGTATCAACTAGATTGTGTGAATAAATATTTGCTGGTATTTCGGAAACTCGTTATTTCTTAGAAGCTTGGCAACCCATCTCAATGAAAGTGCTTTCCACAGTCTGTGCCTAGGGCTATTTTAAGAGGAAACAAACCATAGAGACAAAACTGAGAATTCCTTTATTTTGTCAAGTTTCAAAGAGCTACTACAAACCATGTTGGATTTAGAGTTCCAAATTCATCTACCTATATAGGAGAGAACAGAGGGAAACCTAAATATAAAAACTGCTACTGTAGATGAATGCTTCAAATTAGAAGTACAAAATTTCGTGAGCCAAGTGGGATTTGTGTACTGATCGTTACCACCAAGAATCATCAAATTTGGGTGAAAAAAATATTTGCTGGTATTTCGGAAACTCGTTATTTCTTAGAAGCTTGGCAACCCCTCTCAATGAAAGTGCTTTTCCACAGTCTGTGCCTAGGGCTACTTGAAGAGGAAACAAACCATCGAGACAAAACTGAGAACTCCTTTATTTTATCAAGTTTCAAGGAGCTACTACAAAGCATGTTGGATTTAGAGTTCCAAATTCATCTATCTATATAGGAGAGAACAGAGGGAAACCTAAATATAAAAACTGCTACTGTAGACGAACGCTTCAACCTAGAAGAACAAAATTTGGTAAGCCACGTGGGATTTGTGTACTGATCATTACCACCAAGTATCATCAAGATTGGGTGAAAAAATATTTGCTGGTATTTCGGAAACTCGTTATTTCTTAGAAGCTTGGCAACCCCTCTCAATGAAAGTGTTTTTCCACAGTCTGTGCCTAGGGCTACTTGAAGAGGAAACAAACCATAGAGGCAAAACTGAGAACTCCTTTATTTTGTCAAGTTTCAAAGAGCTACTGCAAACCACGTTGGATTTAGAGTTCCAAATTGATCTCTCTATATAGGAGAGAACAGAGAGAAACCTAAATATAAAAACTGCTACTGTAGACGAACGCTTCAACCTAGAAGAACAAAATATGGTGAGCCAAGTGGGATTTGTGTACTGATCATTACCACCAAGTATCAACAAGATTGTGTGAAAAAATATTTGCTGGTATTTCGGAAACTCGTTATTTCTTAGAAAGTGGCAACCCATCTCAATGAAAGTGATTTCCACAGTCTGTGCCTAGGTCTACTTTAAGAGGAAACAAACCATAGAGACAAAAATGAGAACACCTTTATTTTGTCAAGCTTCAAAGAGCTACTACAAACCATGTTGGATTTAGAGTTCCAAATTCATCTATCTATGTGGGAGAGAAAAGAGGGAAACCTAAATATAAAAACTGCTACTGTAGACGAAAGCTTCAACATAGAAGAACTAAATTTGGTGAGCCAAGTGGGATTTGTGTACTGATCATTACCACCAAGTATTATCAAGATTGGGTGAAAAAATATTTGCTGGTATTTCGGAAACTCGTTATTTCTTAGAAGCTTGGCAGCCCATCTCAATGAAAGGGCTTTCCAGAGTCTGTGCTTGGGCAACTTTAAGAGGAAACAAACCATAGAGACAAAACTGAGACCTCCTTTATTTTGCCAAGTTTCAAAGAGCTACTACAAACCATGTTGGATTTAGAGTTCCAAATTCATCTATCTATGTGGGAGAGAAAAGAGGGAAACCTAAATATAAAAACTGCTACTGTACACGAACGCTTCAAACTAGAAGAACAAAATTTCGTGAGCCAAGTGGGATTTGTGTACTGATCATTACCACCAAGAATCATCAAATTTGGGTGAAAAAATATTTGCTGTTATTTCGAAACTCGTTATTTCTTAGATGCTTGGCAACACCTCTCAATGAAAGTGCTCTTCCACAGTCTGTGCCTAGGGCTACTTGAAGAGGAAACAAACCATAGAGACAAAACTGAGAACTCCTTTATTTTGTCAAGTTTCAAAGAGCTACTACAAACCATGTTGGATTTAGAGTTCCAAATTCATCTTTCTATATAGGAGAGAACAGAGGGAAACCTAAATATAAAAACTGCTACTGTAGCGAAAGCTTCAACCTAGAAGAACAAAATTTGGTGAGCCAAGTGGGATTTGTGTACTGATCATTACCAAAAAGTATTATCAAGTTTGGGTGAAAAAATATTTGCTGGTATTTCGCAAACTCGTTATTTCGTAGAAGCTTGGCAACCCCTCTCAATGAAAGTGCTTTCCACAGTCTGTGCCTAGGGCTACTTGAAGAGGAAACAGACCATAGGGACAAAACTAAGAACTCCTTTATTTTGTCAAGTTTCAAAGATGTACTACAAACCATGTTGGATTTAGAGTTCCAAATTCATCTATCTATATATCAGAGAATCGAGGGAAACCTAAATATAAAAACTGCTACTGTAGACGAACGCTTCAACCTAGAAGAACAAAATTTGGTGAGCCAGTGGAATTTGTGTACTGATCATTACCACCAAGTATCATCAAGATTGGGTGAAAAAATATTTGCTGGTATTTCGGAAACTCGTTATTTCTTAGAAGCTTGGCAACCCCTTTCAATGAAAATGATTTTCCACAGTCTGTGGCTAGGGCTATGTGAAGAGGAAACAAACCATAGAGACAAATCTGAGAACTCCATTATTTTGTCAAGTTTCAAAGAACTACTACAAACCATGTTGGATTTAGAGTTCCAAATTCATCTATCTATATAGGAGAGAACAGAGGGAAACCTAAATATAAAAACTCCTATTGTAGATGAACGCTTCAACTTAGAAGAACAAAATTTGGTAAGCCAAGTGGCATTTGTGTACTGATAATTACCACCAAGTATCATCAAGATTGGGTGAAAAAATATTTGCTGGTATTTCGGAAACTCGTTATTTCTTAGAAGCTTGGCAACACCTCTCAATGAAAGTGCTTTTCCACAGTCTGCGC
Source organism: Callospermophilus lateralis (assembly GCF_048772815.1). Taxonomy (NCBI): domain Eukaryota; kingdom Metazoa; phylum Chordata; class Mammalia; order Rodentia; family Sciuridae; genus Callospermophilus; species Callospermophilus lateralis. Next base: position 74,283 of record NW_027515012.1, on the reverse strand, counting down.
CTAGGGCTACTTGAAGAGGAAACAAGCCATAGAGACAAATCTGAGAACTCCTTTATTTTCTCAAGTTTCAAAGAGCTACTACAAACCATGTTGGATTTAGAGTTCCAAATTCATCTATCTATATAGGAGAGAACAGAGAGAAACCTAAATATAAAAACTGCTACTGTAGAGGAACGCTTCAACCTAGAAGAACAAAATTTGGTGATCCAAGTGGGATTTGTGTACTGATCATTACCACCAAGTATCAACTAGATTGGGTGAAAAAATATTTGCTGGTATTTCAGAAACTCGTCATTTCTTAGAAGCTTGGCAACCCATCTCAATGCAAGTGCTTTCCACAGTCTGTGCCTAGGGCTACTTGAAGAGGAAACAAACCATAGAGACAAAACTGAGAACTCCTTTATTTTGTCAAGTTTCAAAGAGCTACTACATACCATGTTGGATTTCGAGTTCCAAATTCATCTATCTATATAGGAGACAACAGAGGGAAACCTAAATATAAAAACTGCTACTGTAGACGAACGCTTCAAAATAGAAGAACAAAATTTGGTGAGCAAAGTGGGATTTGTGTACTGATCATTACCACCAAGTATCAACTAGATTGGGTGAAAAAATATTTGCTGGTATTTCAGAAACTCGTTATTTCTTAGAAGCTTGGCAACCCATCTCAATGCAAGTGCTTTCCACAGTCTGTGCCTAGGGCTACTTGAAGAGGAAACAAACCATAGAGACAAAACTGAGAACTCCTTTATTTTGTCAAGTTTCAAAGAGCTACTACATACCATGTTGGATTTCGAGTTCCAAATTCATCTATCTATATAGGAGAGAACAGAGGGAAACCTAAATATAAAAACTGCTACTGTAGACGAAAGCTTCAAACTAGAAGTACAAAATTTCGTGAGCCAAGTGGGATTTGTGTACTGATCGTTACCACCAAGAATCATCAAATTTGGGTGAAAAAAATATTTGCTGGTATTTCGGAAACTCGTTATTTCTTAGAAGCTTGGCAACCCCTCTCAATGAAAGTGCTTTTCCACAGTCTGTGCCTAGGGCTACTTGAAGAGGAAACAAACCATAGAGACAAAACTCAGAACTCCTTTATTTTGTCAAGTTTCAAAGAGCTACTACAAACCATGTTGGATTTAGAGTTCCAAATTCATCTATCTATATATGAGAGAACAGATGAACCTCAATATAAAATCTGCTACTGTAGACGAACGCTTCAACCTAGAAGAACAAATTTGGTGAGCCAAGTGGGATTTGTGTACTGATCATTACCACCAAGTAGCATCAAGATTGGGTGAAAAGATATTTGATGGTATTTTGGAAACTCGTAATTTCTTAGAAGCTTGGCAACCCCTCTCAATGAAAGTGCTTTCCACAGTCTGTGCCTACGGCTACTTGAAGAGGAAACAAACCATGGAGACAAAACTGAGAACTCCTTTATTTTGTCAAGTTTCAAAGAGCTACTACAAACCATGTTGGATTTAATGTTCCAAATTCATCTATCTATATAGGAGAGAACAGAGGGAAACCTAAATATAAAAACTGCTACTGTAGCGAAAGCTTCAACCTAGAAGAACAAAATTTGGTGAGCCAAGTGGGATTTGTGTACTGATCATTACCACCAAGTATTATCAAGATTGGGTGAAAAAATATTTGCTGGTATTTCGCAAACTCGTTATTTCGTAGAAGCTTGGCAACCCCTCTCAATGAAAGTGCTTTCCACAGTCTGTGCCTAGGGCTACTTGAAGAGGAAACAAACCATAGGGACAAAACTAAGAACTCCTTTATTTTGTCAAGTTTCAAAGATGTACTACAAACCATGTTGGATTTAGAGTTCCAAATTCATCTATCTATATATCAGAGAATCGAGGGAAACCTAAATATAAAAACTGCTACTGTAGGACGAACGCTTCAACCTAGAAGAAAAATATTTGGTGAGCCAGTGGAATTTGTGTACTGATCATTACCACCAAGTATCATCAAGATTGGGTGAAAAAATATTTGCTGGTATTTTGGAAACTCGTTATTTCTTAGAAGCTTGGCAACCCCTTTCAATGAAAATGATTTTCCACAGTCTGTGGCTAGGGCTATGTGAAGAGGAAACAAACCATAGAGACAAATCGGAGAACTCCATTATTTTGTCAAGTTTCAAAGAACTACTACAAACCATGTTGGATTTAGAGTTCCAAATTCATCTATCTATATAGGAGACAACAGAGGGAAACCTAAATATAAAAACTCCTACTGTAGATGAACGCTTCAACTTAGAAGAACAAAATTTGGTAAGCCAAGTGGGATTTGTGTACTGATCATTACCACCAAGTATCATCAAGATTGGGTGAAAAAATATTTGCTGGTATTTCGGAAACTCGTTATTTCTTAGAAGCTTGGCAACACCTCTCAATGAAAGTGCTTTTCCACAGTCTGCGCCTAGGGCTACTTGAAGAGGAAACAAGCCATAGAGAAAAATCTGAGAACTCCTTTATTTTGTCAAGTTTCAAAGAGCTACTACAAACCATGTTGGATTTAGAGTTCCAAATTCATCTATCTATATATGAGAGAACAGATGAACCTCAATATAAAAACTGCTACTGTAGAGGAACTCTTCAACCTAGAAGAACAAAATTTGGTGAGCCAAGTGGGATTTGTGTACTGATCATTACCACCAAGTATCATCAAGATTGGGTGAAAAGATATTTGATGGTATTTTGGAAACTCGTAATTTCTTAGAAGCTTGGCAACCCCTCTCAATGAAAGTGCTTTCCACAGTCTGTGCCTACGGCTACTTGAAGAGGAAACAAACCATGGAGACAAACCTGAGAACTCCTTTATTTTGTCAAGTTTCAAAGAGCTACTACAAACCATGTTGGATTTAATGTTCCAAATTCATCTATCTATATAGGAGAGAACAGAGGGAAACCTAAATATAAAAACTGCTACTGTAGCGAAAGCTTCAACCTAGAAGAACAAAATTTGGTGAGCCAAGTGGGATTTGTGTACTGATCATTACCACCAAGTATTATCAAGATTGTGTGAAAAAATATTTGCTGGTATTTCGCAAACTCGTTATTTCGTAGAAGCTTGGCAACCCCTCTCAATGAAAGTGCTTTCCACAGTCTGTGCCTAGGGCTACTTGAAGAGGAAACAAACCATAGGGACAAAACTAAGAACTCCTTTATTTTGTCAAGTTTCAAAGATGTACTACAAACCATGTTGGATTTAGAGTTCCAAATTCATCTATCTATATATCAGAGAATCGAGGGAAACCTAAATATAAAAACTGCTACTGTAGACGAACGCTTCAACCTAGAAGAAAAAAATTTGGTGAGCCAGTGGAATTTGTGTACTGATCATTACCACCAAGTATCATCAAGATTGGGTGAAAAAATATTTGCTGGTATTTTGGAAACTCGTTATTTCTTAGAAGCTTGGCAACCCCTTTCAATGAAAATGATTTTCCACAGTCTGTGGCTAGGGCTATGTGAAGAGGAAACAAACCATAGAGACAAATCGGAGAACTCCATTATTTTGTCACGTTTCAAAGAACTACTACAAACCATGTTGGATTTAGAGTTCCAAATTCATCTATCTATATAGGAGACAACAGAGGGAAACCTAAATATAAAAACTCCTACTGTAGATGAACGCTTCAACTTAGAAGAACAAAATTTGGTAAGCCAAGTGGGATTTGTGTACTGATCATTACCACCAAGTATCATCAAGATTGGGTGAAAAAATATTTGCTGGTATTTCGGAAACTCGTTATTTCTTAGAAGCTTGGCAACACCTCTCAATGAAAGTGCTTTTCCACAGTCTGCGCCTAGGGCTACTTGAAGAGGAAACAAGCCATAGAGAAAAATCTGAGAACTCCTTTATTTTGTCAAGTTTCAAAGAGCTACTACAAACCATGTTGGATTTAGAGTTCCAAATTCATCTATCTATATAGGAGAAAACAGAGAGAAACCTAAATATAAAAACTGCTACTGTAGAGGAACTCTTCAACCTAGAAGAACAAAATTTGGTGAGCCAAGTGGGATTTGTGTACTGATCATTACCACCAAGTATCATCAAGATTGGGTGAAAAAATATTTGTTGGTATTTCGGAAACTCGTTATTTCTTAGAAGCTTGGCAACACCTCTCAATGAAAGTGCTTTTCCACAGTCTGCGCCTAGGGCTACTTGAAGAGGAAACAAGCCATAGAGACAAATCTGAGAACTCCTTTATTTTGTCAAGTTTCAAAGAGCTACTACAAACCATGTTGGATTTAGAGTTCCAAATTCATCTATCTATATAGGAGAGAACAGAGAGAAACCTAAATATAAAAACTGCTACTGTAGAGGAACGCTTCAACCTAGAAGAACAAAATTTGGTGATCCAAGTGGGATTTGTGTACTGATCATTACCACCAAGTATCAACTAGATTGGGTGAAAAAATATTTGCTGGTATTTCGGAAACTCGTTATTTCTTAGAAGCTTGGCAACCCATCTCAATGCAAGTGCTTTCCACAGTCTGTGCCTAGGGCTACTTGAAGAGGAAACAAACCATAGAGACAAAACTGAGAACTCCTTTATTTTGTCAAGTTTCAAAGAGCTACTACATACCATGTTGGATTTCGAGTTCCAAATTCATCTATCTATATAGGAGAGAACAGAGGGAAACCTAAATATAAAAACTGCTACTGTAGAAGAAAGCTTCAAACTAGAAGTACAAAATTTCGTGAGCCAAGTGGGATTTGTGCACTGATCTTACCACCAAGAATCATCAAATTTGGGTGAAAAAAATATTTGCTGGTATTTCGGAAACTCGTTATTTCTTAGAAGCTTGGCAACCCCTCTCAATGAAAGTGCTTTTCCACAGTCTGTGCCTAGGGCTACTTGAAGAGGAAACAAACCATAGAGACAAAACTGAGAACTCCTTTATTTTGTCAAGTTTCAAAGAGCTACTACAAACCATGTTGGATTTAGAGTTCCAAATTCATCTATCTATATAGGAGAGAACAGATGAACCTAAATATAAAAACTGCTACTGTAGACAAACGCTTCAACCTAGAAGAACAAAATTTGGTGAGCCAAGTTGGATTTGTGTACTGATCATTACCACCAAGTATCATCAAGATTGGGTGAAAAGATATTTGATGGTATTTTGGAAACTCGTAATTTCTTAGAAGCTTGGCAACTCCTCTCAATGAAAGTGCTTTTCCACAGTCTGTGCCTAGGGCTACATGAAGAGGAAACAAACCATGGAGACAAAACTGAGAACTCCTTTATTTTGTCAAGTTTCATGGAGCTACTACAAAGCATGTTGGATTTAGAGTTCCAAATTCATCTATCAATATAGGAGAGAACAGAGGGAAACCTAAATATAAAAACTGCTACTGTAGACGAACGCTTCAACCTAGAAGAACAAAATTTGGTTAGCCAAGTGGGATTTGTGTACTGATCATTACCACCAAGTATCAACAAGATTGTGTGAAAAATATTTGCTGGTATTTCGGAATCTCGTTATTTCTTAGAAGCTTGGCAACCCATCTCAATGAAAGTGCTTTCCACAGTCTGTTCCTAGGGCTACTTTAAGAGGAAACAAACCATAGAGACAAAACTGAGAACTCCTTTATTTTGTCAATTCAAAGAGCTACTACAAACCATGTTGGATTTAGAGTTCCAAATTCAACTATCTATATATGAGAGAACAGAGTGAAACCTAAATATAAAAACTGCTACTGTAGACGAACGCTTCAACCTAGAAGAACAAATTTGGTGAGCCAAGTGGGATTTGTGTACTGATCATTACCACCAAGTATCATCAAGATTGGGTGAAAAAATATTTGCTGGTATTTCGGAAACTCGTAATTTCTTAGAAGCTTGGGAACCCCTCTCAATGAAAGTGCTTTTCCACAGTCTGTGCCTAGGGCTACTTGAAGAGGAAACAAACCAAAGCGACAAAACTGAGACCTCCTTTATTTTGTCAAGTTTCAAAGAGCTACTAAAAACAATGTTGGATTTAGAGTTCCAAATTCATCTTTCTATGTAGGAGAGAACAGAGGGAAACCTAAATATAAAAACTGCTACTGTAGACGAACGCTTCAACTTAGAAGAACGAAATTTGGTGAGCCAAGTGGGATTTGTGTACTGATCATTAGCACCAAGTATCATCAAGTTTTGGTGAAAAAATATTTGCTGGTATTTCGGAAACTCGTAATTTCTTAGAAGCTTGGCAACACCTCTCAATGAAAGTGCTTTTCCACAGTCTGTGCCTAGGGCTACTTGAAGAGGAAACAAACCATAGAGACAAAACTGAGAACTCCTTTATTTTGTCAAGTTTCAAAGAGCTACTACAAACCATGTTGGATTTAGAGTTCCAAATTCATCTACCTATATGGGAGAGAAGAGAGGGAAACCTAAATATAAAAACTGCTACTGTAGACGAACGCTTCAACCTAGAAGAACAAAATTTGGTGAGCCAAGTGGGATTTGTGTACTGATCGTTACCACCAAGTATCATCAAGATTGGGTGAAAAAATATTTGCTGGTATTTCGGAAACTCGTTATTTCTTAGAAGCTTGGCAACCCCTCTCAATGAAAGTGCTTTCCACAGTCTGTGCCTAGGGCTACTTGAAGAGGAAAAAAACCATAGAGACAAAACTGAGAACTCCTTTTTTTTGTCAAGTTTCAAAGAGCTACTACAAACCATGTTAAATTTAGAGTTCCAAATTCATCTATCTAAATTCGAGAGAACAAAGGGTAACCTAAATATAAAAACTGCTACTGTAGACGAAAGCTTTAAACTAGAAGAACAAAATTTCGTGAGCCAAGTGGGATTTGTGTAGTGATCATTACCACCAATAATCATCAAATTTGGGTGAAAAAATATTTGCTGGTATTTCGAAACTCGTTATTTCTTAGAAGCTTGGCAACCCCTCTCAATGAAAGTGCTTTTCCACAGTCTGTGCCTAAGGCTACTTGAAGAGGAAACAAACCATAGAGACAAATCTGAGACCTCCTTTATTTTGTCAAGTTTCAAAGAGCTACTACAAACCATGTTGGATTTAGAGTTCCAAATTCATCTATCTATATAGGAGAGAACAGAGAGAAACCTAAATATAAAAACTGCTACTGTAGACGAACGCTTCAACCTAGAAGAACAAAATTTGTTGAGCCAAGTGGGATTTGTGTACTGATCATTACCACCAAATATCATCAAGTTTTGGTGAAAAAATATTTGCTGGTATTTCGGAAACTCGTTATTTCTTAGAAGCTTGGCAACCCATCTCAATGAAAGTGCTTTCCACAGTCTGTGCCTAAGGCTACTTGAAGAGGAAACAAACCATAGAGACAAAACTGAGAACTCCTTTATTTTGTCACGTTTCAAAGAGCTACTACAAACCATGTTGGATTTAGAGTTCCAAATTCATCTATCTGTATAGGAGAGAACAGAGGGAAACCTAAATATAAAAACTGCTACTGTAGACGAACGCTTCAACCAAGAAGAACCAAATTTGGTGAGCCAAGAGGGATTTGTGTACTGATCATTAGCTCCAAGTGTCATCAAGATTGGGTGAAAAAATATTTGCTGGTATTTCGGAAACTCGTTATTTCTTAGAAGCTTGGCAACCCCTCTCAATGAAAGCGCTTTTCCAAAGTCTGTGCCTAGGGCTACTTGAAGAGGAAACAAACCATAGAGAAAAATCTGAGAACTCCTTTATTTTGTCAAGTTTCAAAGAGCTACTACAAACCATGTTGGATTTAGAGTTCCAAATTCATCTATCTATATAGGAGAGAACCGAGGGAAACTTAAATATATAAACTGCTACTGAAGACGAACGCTTCAACCTAGAAGAACAAAATTTCGTGAGCCAAGTGGGATTTGTGTACTGATCATTACCAAAAGAATCATCAAATTTGGGTGAAAAAATATTTGCTGGTATTTTGAAAATCGTTATTTCTTAGAAGCTTGGCAACCCCTCTCAATGAAAGTGCTTTCCCACAGTCTGTGCCTACGGCTACTTGAAGAGGAAACAAACCATAGAGACAAATCTGAGACCTCTTTTATTTTGTCAAGTTTCAAAGAGCTACTACAAACAATGTTGGATTTAGAGTTCCAAATTCATCTATCTATATAGGAGAGAACAGAGAGAAACCTAAATATAAAAACTGCTACTGTAGCGAACGCTTCAACCTAGAAAAACAAATTTGGTGAGCCAAGTGGGATTTGTGTACTGATCATTAGCACCAAGTATCATCAAGATTTGGTGAAAAAATATTTGCTGGTATTTCGGAAACTCGTTATTTCTTAGAAGCTCGTCAACCCATCTCAATGAAAGTGCTTTCCACAGTCTGTGCCTAGGGCTACTTTAAGAGGAAACAAACCATAGAGACAAAACTGAGAACTCCTTTATTTTTCAAAGTTTCAAAGAGCTACTACAAACCATGTTGGATTTAGAGTTCCAAATTCATCTATCTATATAGGAGAGAACAGAGGGAAACCTAAATATAAAAACTGCTACTGTAGACGAACGCTTCAACCTAGAAGAACAAAATTTGGTGAGCCAAGTGGGATTTGTGTACTGATCATTACCAAAAAGAATCATCAAATTTGGGTGAAAAAATATTTGCTGGTATTTCGGAAACTCGTAATTTTTAGAAGCTTGGCAACCCCTCTCAATGAAAGTGCTTTTCCACAGTCTGTGCCTAGGGCTACTTGAAGAGGAAACAAACCATAGAGACAAAATTGAGAACTCCTTTATTTTGTCAAGTTTCAAAGAGCTACTACAATCCGTGTTGGATTTAGAGTTCCAAATTTATCTATCTATATAGGAGAGAACAGAGGGAAACCTAAATATAAAAACTGCTACTGTAGACGAACGCTTCAACCTAGAAGAACAAAATGTGGTGAGCCAAGTGAGATTTGTGTACTGATCACTACCACCAAGTATCATCAAGATTGGGTGAAAAAATATTAGCTGGTATTTCGGAAACTCGTTGTTTCTTAGACGCTTGGCAACCAATCTCAATGAAAGTGCTTTCCACAGTCTGTGCCTAGGTCTACTTTAAGAGGAACAAACCATAGAGACAAAACAGAGAACTCCTTCAATTTGTCAAGTTTCAAAGAGCTACTACAAACCATGTTGGATTTAGAGTTCCAAATTCATCTATCTGTATAGGAGAGAACAGAGGGAAACCTAAATATAAAAACTGCTACTGTCTACGAACGCTTCAACCTAGAAGAACAAAATTTGGTGAGCCAAGTGGGATTTGTGTACTGATCATTACCACCAAGTATCATCAAGATTGGGTGAAAAAATATTTGCTGGTATTTCAGAAACTCGTTATTTCTTAGAAGCTTGGCAACCCCTCTCAATGAAAATGATTTTCCACAGTCTGTGGCTAGGACTATGTGAAGAGGAAACAAACCATAGAGACAAATCTGAGAACTCCATTATTTTGTCAACTTTCAAAGAACTACTACAAACCATGTTGGATTTAGAGTTCCAAATTCATCTATCTATATAGGAGAGAACAGAGGGAAACCTAAATATAAAAACTCCTACTGTAGACGAACGCTTCAACTTAGAAGAACAAAATTTGGTAAGCCAAGTGGGATTTGTGTACTGATCGTTACCACCAAGTATCATGAAGATTGGGTGAAAAAATATTTGCTGGTATTTCGGAAACTCGTTATTTCTTAGAAGCTTGGCAACCCCTCTCAATGAAAGTGCTTTTCCACAGTCTGTGCCTAGGGCTACTTGAAGAGGAAACAAACCATAGAGACTAATCTGAGAACTCCTTTATTTTGTCAAGTTTCAAAGAGCTACTACAAACCATGTTGGATTTAGAGTTCCAAATTCATCTATCTATATAGGAAAGAACCGGGGGAAACCTTAATATAAAAACTGCTACTGTAGACAAACGCTTCAACCTAGAAGAACAAAATATGGTGAGCCAAGTGGGATTTGTGTACTGATCATTACCACCAAGTATCTACAAGATTGTGTGAAAAAATATTTGCTGGTAATTCGGAAACTCGTTATTTCTTAGAAGCTTGGCAACCCATCTTATTTCTTAGAAGCTTGGCAACCCATCTCAATGAAAGTGATTTCCACAGTCTGTGCCTAGGACTACTTGAAAAGGAAACAAACCATAGAGACAAAACGGAGAACTCCTTTATTTTGTCAAGTTTCAAAGAGCTACTACAAACCATGTTGTATTTAGAGTTCCAAATTCATCTATCTATATAGGAGAGAACCGAGGGAAACTTAAATATAAAAACTGCTACTGTAGACGAACGCTTCAACCTAGAAGAACAAAATTTCGTGAGCCAAGTGGGATTTGTGTACTGATCATTACCACCAAGAATCATCAAATTTGGGTGAAAAAATATTTGCTGGTATTTCGAAACTCGTTATTTCTTAGAAGCTTGGCAACCCCTCTCAATGAAAGTGCTTTCCCACAGTCTGTGCGTACGGCTACTTGAACAGGAAACAAACCATAGAGACAAATCTGAGACCTCCGTTATTTTGTCAAGTTTCAAAGAGCTACTACAAACCATGTTGGATTTAGAGTTCCAAATTCATCTATCTTTATAGGAGAGAACAGAGTGAAACCTAAATATAAAAACTGCTACTGTAGACGAACGCTTCACCCTAGAAGAACAAAATTTTTTGAGCCAATGAGATTTGAATACTGATCATTACCACCAATAATCAACAAGATTGTGTGAAATAATATTTGCTGGTATTTCGGAAACTCGTAATTTCTTAGAAGCTTGGCAACCCATCTCAATGAAAGTGCTTTCCACAGTCTGTGCCTAGGGCTACTTGATGAGGAAACAAACCATAGAGACAAAACTGAGAACTCCTTTATTTTGTCAAGTTTCAAAGAGCTACTACAAAACATGGTGGATTTAGAGTTCCAAATTCATCTATCTATATATGAGAGAACAAAGGAAACCTAAATATAAAAATTGCTACTGTAGACGAAAGCTTCAAACTAGAAGAACAAATTTCGTGAGCCAAGTGGGATTTGTGTACTGATCTTTACTACCAAGAATCATCAAATTTGGGTGAAAAAATATTTGCTGTATTTCGAAACTCGTTATTTCTTAGAAGCTTGGCAACCCCTCTCAATTAAAGTGCTTTTCCACAGTCTGTGCCTAGGGCTTCTTGAAGAGGAAACAAACAATAGAGACAAAACTGAGAACTGCTTTATTTTGTCAAGTTTCAAAGAGCTACTACAAACCATGTTGGATTTAGAGTTCCAATTCATCTATCTATATGGAGAGAACAGAGGAAACTAAATATAAAAACTGCTACTGTAGACGAACGCTTCAACCTAGAAGAACAAAATTTGGTGAGCCAAGTGGGATTTGTGTACTGATCATTACCACCAAGTATCATCAAGATTGGGTGAAAAAATATTTGCTGGTATTAAGGAAACTCGTATTTCTTAGAAGCTTGGCAACCCCTCTCAATGAAAGTGCTTTCCACAGTCTGTGCCTAGGGCTACTTGAAGAGGAAACAAACCATAGAGACAAAACTGAGAACTCCTTTATTTTGTCAAGTTTCAAAGAGCTAACTACAAACCATGTTGGATTTAGAGTTCCAAATTCATCTATCAATATAGGAGAGAACAGAGGGAAACCTAAATATAAAAAACTGCTACTGTAGACGAACGCCTCAACCTAGAAGAACAAAATTTCGTGAGCCAATGGGATTTGAATACTGATCATTACCACCAAGTATCAACAAGATTGTGTGAAATAATATTTGCTGGTATTTCGAAACTCGTTATTTCTTAGAAGCTTGGCAACCCTTCTCAATTAAAGTGCTTTCCACAGTCTGTGCCTAGGGCTACTTGAAGAGGAAACAAACCATAGAGACAAATCTGAGACCTCCTTTATTTTGTCAAGTTTCAAAGAGCTACTACAAACCATGTTGGATTTAGAGTTCCAAATTCATCTATCAATATATGAGAGAACAGTGTGAAACCTAAATATAAAAACTGCTACTGTAGACGAACGCTTCAACCTAGAAAGAACAAAATTTGGTGAGCCAAGTGGGATTTGTGTACTGATCATTACCACCAAGTATCAACAAGATTGTGTGAAAAAATATTTCCTGGTATTTCGGAACTCGTTATTTCTTAGAAGCTTGGCAACCCATCTCAATGAAAGTGCTTTCCACAGTCTGTGCCTAGGGCTACTTGAAGAGGAAACAAACCATAGAGACAAAACTGAGAACTCCTTTATTTTTGTCACGTTTCAAAGAGCTACTACAAACCCTGTTGGATTTAGAGTTCCAAATTCATCTATCTATATAGGAGAGAACAGAGAGAAACCTAAATATAAAAACTGCTACTGTAGACGAACGCTTCAAACTAGAAGAACAAAATTTGGTGAGCCAAGTGGGATTTGTGTACTGATCATTACCGCCAAGTATCAACAAGATTGTGTGAAAAAATATTGCTGGTATTTCGGAAACTCGTTATTTCTTAGAAGCTTGGCAACCCATCTCAATGAAAGTGCTTTCCACAGTCTGTGCCTAGGGCTACTTGAAGAGGAAACAACCATAGAGAAAAATCGGAGAACTCCTTTATTTTGTCAAGTTTCAAAGAGCTACTACAAACCATGTTGTATTTAGAGTTCCAAATTCATCTATCTATATAGGAGAGAACCGAGGGAAACTTAAATATAAAAACTGCTACTGTAGACGAACGCTTCAACCTAGAAGAACAAAATTTCGTGAGCCATGTGGGATTTGTGTACTGATCTTACCACCAAGAATCATCAAATTTGGGTGAAAAATATTTGCTGGTATTTCGAAACTCGTTATTTCTTAGAAGCTTGGCAACCCCTCTCAATGAATGTGCTTTCCCACAGTCTGTGCCTATGGCTACTTGAGGAGGAAACAAACCATAGAGACAAATCTGAGACCTCCTTTTATTTTGTCAAGTTTCAAAGAGCTACTACAAACCATGTTGGATTTAGAGTTCCAAATTCATCTATCTATATAGGAGAGAACAGAGAGAAACCTAAATATAAAAACTGCTACTGTAGAAGAACGCTTCAACCTAGAAGAACAAAACTTGGTGAGCCAAGTGGGATTTGTATACTGATCATTACCACCAAGTATCAACAAGATTGTGTGAAATAATATTTGCTGGTATTTCGGAAACTCGTAATTTCTTAGAAGCTTGGCAACCCATCTCAATGAAAGTGCTTTCCACAGTCTGTGCCTAGGGCTACTTGAAGAGGAAACAAACCATAGAGAGAAAACTGAGAACTCCTTTATTTTGTCAAGTTTCAAAGAGCTACTACAAAACATGTTGGATTTAGAGTTCCAAATTCATCTATCTATATATGAGAGAACAAAGGGAAACCTAAATATAAAAACTGCTACTGTAGACAAAAGCTTCAAACTAGAAGAACAAAATTTCGTGAGCCAAGTGGGATTTGTGTACTGATCATTACCACCAAGAATCATCAAATTTGGGTGAAAAATATTTGCTGGTATTTCGGAAACTCGTTATTTCTTAGAAGCTTGGCAACCCCTCTCAATTAAAGTGCTTTTCCACAGTCTGTGCCTAGGGCTACTTGAAGAGGAAACAACCATAGAGACAAAACTGAGAACTCCTTTATTTTGTCAAGTTTCAAAGAGCTACTACAAACCATGTTGGATTTTAGAGTTCCAAATTCATCTATCTATATGGGAGAGAACAGAGGGAAACTAAATATAAAAACTGCTACTGTAGACAAACGCTTCAACCTAGAAGAACAAAATTTGGTGAGCCAAGTGGGATTTGTGTACTGATCATTACCACCAAGTATCATCAAGATTGGTGAAAAAATATTTGCTGGTATTTCGGAAACTCGTTATTTCTTAGAAGCTTGGCAACCCCTCTCAATGAAAGTGCTTTCCACAGTCTGTGCCTAGGGCTACTTGAAGAGGAAACAAACCATAGAGACAAAACTGAGAACTCCTTTATTTTGTCAAGTTTCAAAGAGCTACTACAAACCATGTTGGATTTAGAGTTCCAAATTCATCTATCTATATAGGAGAGAACAGAGGGAAACCTAAATATAAAAACTGCTACTGTAGACGAACGCTTCAACCTAGAAGAACAAAATTTGGTGAGCCAATGGCATTTGAATACTGATCATTACCACCAAGTATCAACAAGATTGTGTGAAATAATATTTGCTGGTATTTCGAAACTCGTTATTTCTTAGAAGCTTGGCAACCCTTCTCAATGAAAGTGCTTTTCCACAGTCTGTGCCTAGGGCTACTTGAAGAGGAAACAAACCATAGAGACAAATCTGAGACCTCCTTTATTTTGTCAAGTTCAAAGAGCTACTACAAACCATGTTGGATTTAGAGTTCCAAATTCATCTATCAATATATGAGAGAATAGTGTGAAACCTAATATAAAAACTGCTACTGTAGACGAACGCTTCAACCTAGAAGAACAAAATTTGGTGAGCCAAGTGGTATTTGTGTACTGATCATTACCACAAAGTATCAACAAGATTGTGTGAAAAAATATTTCCTGGTATTTCAGAAACTCGTTATTTCTTAGAAGCTTGGCAACCCATCTCAATGAAAGTGCTTTCCACAGTCTGTGCCTAGGGCTACTTGAAGAGGAAACAAACCATAGAGACAAAACTGAGAACTCCTTTATTTTGTCACGTTTCAAAGAGCTACTACAAACCCTGTTAGATTTAGAGTTCCAAATTCATCTATCTATATAGGAGAGAACAGAGAGAAACCTAAATATAAAACTGCTACTGTAGACGAACGCTTCAAACTAGAAGAACAAAATTTGGTGAGCCAAGTGGGATTTGTGTACTGATCATTACCGCCAAGTATCAATTGTGTGAAAAAATTTTTGCTGGTATTTCGGAAACTCGTTATTTCTTAGAAGCTTGGCAACCCATCTCAATGAAAGTGCTTTCCACAGTCTGTGCCTAGGGCTACTTGAAGAGGAAACAAACCATAGAGAAAAATCGGAGAACTCCTTTATTTTGTCAAGTTTCAAAGAGCTACTACAAACCATGTTGTATTTAGAGTTCCAAATTCATCTATCTATATAGGAGAGAACCGAGGGAAACTTAAATATAAAAACTGCTACTGTAGACGAACGCTTCAACCTAGAAGAACAAAATTTCGTGAGCCATGTGGGATTTGTGTACTGATCATTACCACCAAGACTCATCAATTTGGGTGAAAAATATTTGCTGGTATTTCGAAACTCGTTATTTCTTAGAAGCTTGGCAACCCCTCTCAATGAATGTGCTTTCCCACAGTCTGTGCCTATGGCTACTTGAAGAGGAAACAAACCATAGAGACAAATCTGAGACCTCCTTTATTTTGTCAAGTTTCAAAGAGCTACTACAAACCATGTTGGATTAGAGTTCCAAATTCATCTATCTATATATGAGAGAACAGAGTGAAACCTAAATATAAAAACTGCTACTGTAGACGAACGCTTCAACCTAGAAGAACAAAATTTGCTGAGCCAAGTGGGATTTGTGTACTGATCATTAGCAACAAGTATCATCAAGATTGGGTGAAAAAATATTTGCTGGTACTTCGGAATCTCGTTATTTCTTAGAAGCTTGGCAACCCCTCTCAATGAAAGTGCTTTTCCACAGTCTGTGCCTAGGGCTACTTGAAGAGGAAACAAACCATAGAGACTAATCTGAGAACTCCTTTATTTTGTCAAGTTTCAAAGAGCTACTACAAACCATGTTGGATTTAGAGTTCCAAATTCATCTATCTATATAGGAAAGAACCGGGGGAAACCTTAATATAAAAACTGCTACTGTAGACAAACGCTTCAACCTAGAAGAACAAAATATGGTGAGCCAAGTGGGATTTGTGTACTGATCATTACCACCAAGTATCTACAAGATTGTGTGAAAAAATATTTGCTGGTAATTCGGAAACTCGTTTATTTCTTAGAAGCTTGGCAACCCATCTCAATGAAAGTGATTTCCACAGTCTGTGCCTAGGACTACTGAAAAGGAAACAAACCATAGAGACAAAACGGAGAACTCCTTTATTTTGTCAAGTTTCAAAGAGCTACTACAAACCATGTTGTATTTAGAGTTCCAAATTCATCTATCTATATAGGAGAGAACCGAGGGAAACTTAAATATAAAACTGCTACTGTAGACGAACGCTTCAACCTAGAAGAACAAAATTTCGTGAGCCAAGTGGGATTTGTGTACTGATCATTACCACCAAGAATCATCAAATTTGGGTGAAAAAATATTTGCTGGTATTTCGAAACTCGTTATTTCTTAGAAGCTTGGCAACCCCTCTCAATGAAAGTGCTTTCCCACAGTCTGTGCGTACGGCTACTTGAACAGGAAACAAACCATAGAGACAAATCTGAGACCTCCGTTATTTTGTCAAGTTTCAAAGAGCTACTACAAACCATGTTGGATTTAGAGTTCCAAATTCATCTATCTTTATAGGAGAGAACAGAGTGAAACCTAAATATAAAAACTGCTACTGTAGACGAACGCTTCACCCTAGAAGAACAAAATTTTTTGAGCCAATGAGATTTGAATACTGATCATTACCACCAATAATCAACAAGATTGTGTGAAATAATATTTGCTGGTATTTCGGAAACTCGTAATTTCTTAGAAGCTTGGCAACCCATCTCAATGAAAGTGCTTTCCACAGTCTGTGCCTAGGGCTACTTGATGAGGAAACAAACCATAGAGAGAAAACTGAGAACTCCTTTATTTTGTCAAGTTTCAAAGAGCTACTACAAACATGTTGGATTTAGAGTTCCAAATTCATCTATCTATATATGAGAGAACAAAGGGAAACCTAAATATAAAAACTGCTACTGTAGACAAAAGCTTCAAACTAGAAGAACAAAATTTCGTGAGCCAAGTGGGATTTGTGTACTGATCATTACCACCAAGAATCATCAAATTTGGGTGAAAAAATATTTGCTGGTATTTCGGAAACTCGTTATTTCTTAGAAGCTTGGCAACCCTCTCAATTAAAGTGCTTTTCCACAGTCTGTGCCTAGGGCTACTTGAAGAGGAAACAAACCATAGAGACAAAACTGAGAACTCCTTTATTTTGTCAAGTTTCAAAGAGCTACTACAAACCATGTTGGATTTAGAGTTCCAAATTCATCTATCTATATGGGAGAGAACAGAGGGAAACCTAAATATAAAAACTGCTACTGTAGACAAACGCTTCAACCTAGAAGAACAAAATTTGGTGAGCCAAGTGGGATTTGTGTACTGATCATTACCACCAAGTATCATCAAGATTGGGTGAAAAAATATTTGCTGGTATTTCGGAAACTCGTTATTTCTTAGAAGCTTGGCAACCCCTCTCAATGAAAGTGCTTTCCACAGTCTGTGCCTAGGGCTACTTGAAGAGGAAACAAACCATAGAGACAAAACTGAGAACTCCTTTATTTTGTCAAGTTTCAAAGAGCTACTACAAACCATGTTGGATTTAGAGTTCCAAATTCATCTATCTATATAGGAGAGAACAGAGGGAAACCTAAATATAAAAACTGCTACTGTAGACGAACGCTTCAACCTAGAAGAACAAAATTTGGTGAGCCAATGGCATTTGAATACTGATCATTACCACCAAGTATCAACAAGATTGTGTGAAATAATATTTGCTGGTATTTCGAACTCGTTATTTCTTAGAAGCTTGGCAACCCTTCTCAATGAAAGTGCTTTTCCACAGTCTGTGCCTAGGGCTACTTGAAGAGGAAACAAACCATAGAGACAAATCTGAGACCTCCTTTATTTTGTCAAGTTTCAAAGAGCTACTACAAACCATGTTGGATTTAGAGTTCCAAATTCATCTATCAATATATGAGAGAATAGTGTGAAACCTAAATATAAAAACTGCTACTGTAGACGAACGCTTCAACCTAGAAGAACAAAATTTGGTGAGCCAAGTGGTATTTGTGTACTGATCATTACCACAAAGTATCAACAAGATTGTGTGAAAAAATATTTCCTGGTATTTCAGAAACTCGTTATTTCTTAGAAGCTTGGCAACCCATCTCAATGAAAGTGCTTTCCACAGTCTGTGCCTAGGGCTACTTGAAGAGGAAACAAACCATAGAGACAAAACTGAGAACTCCTTTATTTTGTCACGTTTCAAAGAGCTACTACAAACCCTGTTAGATTTAGAGTTCCAAATTCATCTATCTATATAGGAGAGAACAGAGAGAAACCTAAATATAAAAACTGCTACTGTAGACGAACGCTTCAAACTAGAAGAACAAAATTTGGTGAGCCAAGTGGGATTTGTGTACTGATCATTACCGCCAAGTATCAATTGTGTGAAAAAATATTTGCTGGTATTTCGGAACCCGTTATTTCTTAGAAGCTTGGCAACCCATCTCAATGAAAGTGCTTTCCACAGTCTGTGCCTAGGGCTACTTGAAGAGGAAACAAACCATAGAGAAAAATCGGAGAACTCCTTTATTTTGTCAAGTTTCAAAGAGCTACTACAAACCATGTTGTATTTAGAGTTCCAAATTCATCTATCTATATAGGAGAGAACCGAGGGAAACTTAAATATAAAAACTGCTACTGTAGACGAACGCTTCAACCTAGAAGAACAAAATTTCGTGAGCCATGTGGGATTTGTGTACTGATCATTACCACCAAGACTCATCAAATTTGGGTGAAAAATATTTGCTGGTATTTCGAAACTCGTTATTTCTTAGAAGCTTGGCAACCCCTCTCAATGAATGTGCTTTCCCACAGTCTGTGCCTATGGCTACTTGAAGAGGAAACAAACCATAGAGACAAATCTGAGACCTCCTTTATTTTGTCAAGTTTCAAAGAGCTACTACAAACCATGTTGGATTTAGAGTTCCAAATTCATCTATCTATTATAGGAGAGAACAGAGAGAAACCTAAATATAAAAACTGCTACTGTAGAAGAACGCTTCAACCTAGAAGAACAAAACTTGGTGAGCCAAGTGGGATTTGTATACTGATCATTACCACCAAGTATCAACAAGATTGTGTGAAATAATATTTGCTGGTATTTCGGAAACTCGTAATTTCTTAGAAGCTTGGCAACCCATCTCAATGAAAGTGCTTTCCAGAGTCTGTGCCTAGGGCTACTTGAAGAGGAAACAAACCATAGAGAGAAAACTGAGAACTCCTTTATTTTGTCAAGTTTCAAAGAGCTACTACAAAACATGTTGGATTTAGAGTTCCAAATTCATCTATCTATATATGAGAGAACAAAGGGAACCTAAATATAAAACTGCTACTGTAGACAAAAGCTTCAAACTAGAAGAACAAAATTTCGTGAGCAAGTGGGATTTGTGTACTGATCATTACCACCAAGAATCATCAAATTTGGGTGAAAAAATATTTGCTGGTATTTCGAAACTCATTATTTCTTAGAAGCTTGGCAACACCTCTCAATTAAAGTGCTTTTCCACAGTCTGTGCCTAGGGCTACTTGAAGAGGAAACAAACCATAGAGACAAAACTGAGAACTCCTTTATTTTGTCAAGTTTCAAAGAGCTACTACAAACCATGTTGGATTTAGAGTTCCAAATTCATCTATCTATATGGGAGAGAACAGAGGGAAACCTAACTATAAAAACTGCTACTGTAGACGAACGCTTCAACCTAGAAGAACAAAATTTGGTGAGCCAAGTGGGATTTGTGTACTGATCATTACACCAAGTATCATCAAGATTGGGTGAAAAAATATTTGCTGGTATTTCGGGAAACTCGTTATTTCTTAGAAGCTTGGCAACCCCTCTCAATGAAAGTGCTTTCCACAGTCTGTGCCTAGGGCTACTTGAAGAGGAAACAAACCATAGAGACAAAACTGAGAACTCCTTTATTTTGTCAAGTTTCAAAGAGCTACTACAAACCATGTTGGATTTAGAGTTCCAAATTCATCTATCTAAATACGAGAGAACAAAGGGAAACCTAAATATAAAAACTGCTAATGTAGAAGAAAGCTTCAAACTAGAAGAACAAAATTTCGTGAGCCAAGTGGGATTTGTGTACTGATCATTACCACCAAGAATCATCAAATTTGGGTGAAAAAATATTTGCTGTTATTTCGAAACTCGTTATTTCTTAGAAGC
Source organism: Callospermophilus lateralis (assembly GCF_048772815.1). NCBI lineage: Eukaryota > Metazoa > Chordata > Mammalia > Rodentia > Sciuridae > Callospermophilus > Callospermophilus lateralis. Next base: position 54,156 of record NW_027515012.1, on the reverse strand, counting down.
TTGGCAACCCCTCTCAATGAAAGTGCTTTTCCACAGTCTGTGCCTAGGGCTACTTGAAGAGGAAACAAACGATAGAGACAAAACTGAGAACTCCTTTATTTTGTCAGTTTCAAAGACATCTACAAACCATGTTGGATTTAGAGTACCAAATTCATCTATCTATATAGGAGAGAACCGAGGGAAACTTAAATATAAAAACTGCTACTGTAGACGAACGCTTCAACCTAGAAGAACAAAATTTGTTAAGCCAAGTGGGATTTGTGTACTGATCATTACCACCAAGTATCCTCAAGATTGGGTGAAAAAATATTTGCTGGTATTTCGGAAACTCGTTATTTCTTAGAAGCTTGGCAACCCCTCTCAATGAAAGTGCTATTCCACAGTCTGTGCCTAGGGCTACTTTAAGAGGAAACAAACCATAGAGGCAAATCTGAGAACTCCTTTATTTTGTCAAGTTTCAAAGAGCTATTACAAACCATGTTGAATTTAGAGTTCCAAATTCATCTATCTATATAGGAGAGAACAAAGGGAAACCTAAATATAAAAAATGCTACTGTAGACGAACGCTTCAAACTAGAAGAACAAAATTTCGTGAGCCAAGTGGGATTTGTGTACTGATCATTACCACCAAGAATCATCAAATTTGGGTGAAAAAATATTTGCTGGTATTTCAAAACTCGTTATTTCTTAGAAGCTTGTCAACCCTTCTCAATGAAAGTGCTTTTCCACAGTCTGTGCCTAGGGCTACTTGAAGAGGAAACAAACCATAAAGACAAATCTGAGACCTCCTTTATTTTGTCAAGTTTAAAAGAGCTACTACAAACCATGTTGGATTTAGAGTTCCAAATTCCTCTATCTATATAGGAGAGAACAGAGAGAAACCTAAATATAAAAACTGCTACTGTAGACGAACGCTTCAACCTAGAAGAACAAAATTTGGTGAGCCAAGTGGTATTTGTGTACTGATCATTACCACCAAGTATCAACAAGATTGTGTGAAAAAATATTTGCTGGTATTTCGGAAACTCGTTATTTCTTAGAAGCTTGGCAACCCATCTCAATGAAAGTGCTTTCCACAGTCTGTGCCTAGGGCTACTTGAAGAGGAAACAAACCATAGAGACAAAACTGAGAACTCCTTTATTTTGTCAAGTTTCAAAGAGCTACTACAAAACATGTAGGATTTAGAGTTCCAAATTCATCTATCTATATATGAGAGAACAAAGGGAAACCTAAATATAAAAACTGGACTGTAGACGAAAGCTTCAAACTAGAAGAAACAAAATTTCGTGAGCCAAGTGGGATTTGTGTACTGATCATTACCACCAAGAATCATCAAATTTGGGTGAAAAATATTTGCTGGTATTTCGGAAACTCGTTATTTCTTAGAAGCTTGGCAACCCCTCTCAATTAAAGTGCTTTTCCACAGTCTGTGCCTAGGGCTACTTGAAGAGGAAACAAACCATAGAGACAAATCTGAGACCTTCTTTATTTTGTCAAGTTTCAAAGAGCTACTACAAACCATGTTGGATTTAGAGTTACAAATTCATCTATCTATATAGGAGAGAACAGAGAGAAACCTAAATATAAAAACTGCTACTGTAGACGAACGCTTCAACCAAGAAGAACAAAATTTGGTGAGCCAAGTGGGATTTGTGTACTGATCATTAGCTCCAAGTATCATCAAGATTGGGTGAAAAAATATTTGCTGGTATTTCGGAAACTCGTTATTTCTTAGAAGCTTGGCAGCCCATCTCAATGAAAGTGCTTTCCACAGTCTGTGCCTAGGGCCACTTGAAGAGGAAACAAACCATAGAGACAAAACTGAGAACTCCTTAATTTTGTCAAGTTCCAAAGAGCTACTACAAACCCTGTTGGATTTATAGTTCCAAATTCATCTATCTATATAGGAGAGAACAGAGAGAAACCTAAATATAAAAACTGCTACTGTAGACGAACGCTTCAACCTAGAAGAACAAAATTTCGTGAGCCAAGTGGGATTTGTGTACTGATCATTACCACCAAGAATCATCAAATTTGGGTGAAAAAATATTTGCTGGTATTTCGAAACTCGTTATTTCTTAGAAGCTTGGCAACCCCTCTCAATGAAGTGCTTTCCACAGTCTGTGCCTACGGCTACTTGAAGAGGAAACAAACCATAGAGACAAATCTGAGACCTCCTTTATTTTGTCAAGTTTCAAAGAGCTACTACAAACCATGTTGGATTTAGAGTTCCAAATTCATCTATCTATATAGGAGAGAACAGAGAGAAACCTAAATATAAAAACTGCTACTGTAGACGAACGCTTCAACCTAGAAGAACAAAATTTGGTGAGCCAAGTGGGATTTGTGTACTGATCATACCACCAAGTATCAACAAGATTGTGTGAAAAAATATTTGCTGGTATTTCGAAACTCGTTATTTCTTAGAAGCTTGGCAACCCATCTCAATGAAAGTGCTTTCCACAGTCTGTGCCTAGGGCTACTTGAAGAGGAAACAAACCATAGAGACAAAACTGAGAACTCCTTATTTTGTCAAGTTCCAAAGAGCTACTACAAACCATGTTGGATTTAGAGTTCCAAATTCATCTTTCTATATAGGAGAGAACAGAGGGAAACCTAAATATAAAAACTGCTACTGTAGACGAACGCTTCAACCAAGAAGAACAAAATTTGGTGAGCCAAGTGGGATTTGTGTACTGATCATTAGCTCCAAGTATCATCAAGATTGGGTGAAAAAATAATTGCTGGTATTTCGGAAACTCGTTATTTCTTAGAAGCTTGGCAACCCCTCTCAATGAAAGTGCTTTTCCAAAGTCTGTGCCTAGGGCTACTTGAAGAAGAAACAAACCATAGAGAAAAATCGGAGAACTCCTTTATTTTGTCAAGTTTCAAAGAGCTACTACAAACCATGTTGGATTTAGACTTCCAAATTCATCTATCTATATAGGAGAGAACCGAGGGAAAATAAATATAAAAACTGCTACTGTAGACGAACGCTTCAACCTAGAAGAACAAAATTTCGTGAGCCAAGTGGGATTTGTGTACTGATCATTACCACCCAGAATCATCAAATTTGGGTGAAAAAATATTTGCTGGTATTTCGAAACTCGTTATTTCTTAGAAGCTTGGCAACCCCTCTCAATGAAAGTGCTTTCCCACAGTCTGTGCCTACGGCTACTTGAAGAGGAAACAAACCATAGAGATAAATCTGAGACCTCCTTTATTTTGTCAAGTTTCAAAGAGCTACTACAAACCATGTTGGATTTAGAGTTCCAAATTCATCTATCTATATAGGAGAGAACAGAGAGAAACCTAAATATAAAAACTGCTACTGTAGACGAACGCTTCAACCTAGAAGAACAAAATTTGGTGAGCCAAGTGGGATTTGTATACTGATCATTACCACCAAGTATCAACAAGATTGTGTGAAATAATATTTGCTGGTATTTCGGAAACTCGTAATTTCTTAAAAGCTTGGCAACCCATCTCAATGAAAGTGCTTTCCACAGTCTGTGCCTAGGGCTACTTGAAGAGGAAACAAACCATAGAGACAAAACTGAGAACTCCTTTATTTTGTCAAGTTTCAAAGAGCTACTACAAACCATGTTGGATTTAGAGTTCCAAATTCATCTTTCTATATAGGAGAGAACAGAGGGAAACCTAAATATAAAAACTGCTACTGTACACGAACGCTTCAACCAAGAAGAACAAAATTTGGTGATCCAAGTGGGATTTGTGTACTGATCATTAGCTCCAAGTATCATCAAGATTGGGTGAAAAAATACTTGCTGGTATTTCGGAAACTGGTTATTTCTAAGAAGCTTGGCAACCCCTCTCAATGAAAGTGGTTTTCCAAAGTCTGTGCCTAGGGCTACTTGAAGAGGAAACAAACCATAGAGAAAAATCGGAGAACTCCTTTATTTTGTCAAGTTTCAAAGAGCTACTACAAACCATGTTGGATTTAGAGTTCCAAATTCATCTATCTATATAGGAGAGAACAGAGAGAAACCTAATATAAAAACTGCTACTGTAGACGAACGCTTCAACCTAGAAGAACAAAATTTGGTGAGCCAAGTGGGATTTGTGTACTGATCATTACCACCAAGTATCAACAAGATTGTGTGAAAAAATATTTGCTGGTATTTCGAAACTCGTTATTTCTTAGAAGCTTGGCAACCCATCTCAATGAAAGTGCTTTCCACAGTCTGTGCCTAGAGCTACTTGAAGAGGAAACAAACCATAGAGACAAAACTGAGAACTCCTTTATTTTGTCAAGTTTCAAAGAGCTACTACAAACCATGTTGGATTTAGAGTTCCAAATTCATCTTTCTATATAGGAGAGAACAGAGGGAAACCTAAATATAAAAACTGCTACTGTAGACGAACGCTTCAACCTAGAAGAACAAAATTTGGTGAGCAAAGTGGGATTTGTGTACTGATCATTACCACCAAGTGTCATCAAGATTGGGTGAAAAAATATTTGATGGTATTTCGGAAACTCGTTATTTCTTAGAAGCTTGGCAACCCCTCTCTATGAAAATGCTTGTCCACAGTCTCTGCCTAGGGCTATGTGAAGAGGAAACAAACCATAGAGACAAATCTGAGAACTCCTTTATTTTGTCAAGTTTCAAAGAGCTACTACAAACCATGTTGGATTTAGAGTTCCAAATTTATCTATCTATATAGGAAAGAACCGGGGGAAACCTAAATATAAAAACTGCTACTGTAGACAAACGCTTCAACCTAGAAGAACAAAATATGGTGAGCCAAGTGGGATTTGTGTACTGATCATTACCACCAAGTATCAACAAGATTGTGTGAAAAAATATTTGCTGGTATTTCGGAAACTCGTTATTTCTTAGAAGCTTGGCAACCCATCTCAATGAAAGTGATTTCCACAGTCTGTGCCTAGGACTACTTGAAAAGGAAACAAACCATAGAGACAAAACGGAGAACTCCTTTATTTTGTCAAGTTTCAAAGAGCTACTACAAACCATGTTGTATTTAGAGTTCCAAATTCATCTATCTATATAAGAGAGAACCGAGGGAAACTTAAATATAAAAACTGCTACTGTAGACGAACGCTTCAACCTAGAAGAACAAAATTTCGTGAGCCAAGTGGGATTTGTGTACTGATCATTACCACCAAGAATCATCAAATTTCGGTGAAAAAATATTTGCTGGTATTTCGAAACTCGTTATTTCTTAGGAGCTTGGCAACCCCTCTCAATGAAAGTGCTTTCCCACAGTCTGTGCCTACGGCTACTTGAAGAGGAAACAAACCATAGAGACAAATCTGAGACCTCCTTTATTTTGTCACGTTTCAAATAGCTACTACAAACCATGTTGGATTTAGAGTTCCAAATTCATCTATCTATATAGGAGAGAACCGAGGGAAACTTAAATATAAAAACTGCTACTGTAGACGAACGCTTCAACCTAGAAGAACAAAATTTCGTGAGCCAAGTGGGATTTGTGTACTGATCATTACCACCAAGAATCATCAAATTTGGGTGAAAAAATATTTGCTGGTATTTCGAAACTCGTTATTTCTTAGAAGCTTGGCAACCCCTCTCAATGAAAGTGCTTTCCCACAGTCTGTGCCTACGGCTACTTGAAGAGGAAACAAACCATAGAGGCAAATCTGAGAATTCCTTTATTTTGTCAAGTTTCAAAGAGCTACTACAAAACATGTTGGATTTAGAGTTCCAAATTCATCTATCTATATATGAGAGAACAAAGGGAAACCTAAATATAAAAACTGGACTGTAGACGAAAGCTTCAAACTAGAAGAACAAAATTTCGTGAGCCAAGTGGGATTTGTGTACTGATCATTACCACCAAGAATCATCAAATTTGGGTGAAAAAATATTTGCTGGTATTTCGGAAACTCGTTATTTCTTAGAAGCTTGGCAACCCCTCTCAATTAAAGTGCTTTTCCACAGTCTGTGCCTAGGGCTACTTGAAGAGGAAACAAACCACAGAGACAAAACTCAGAACTCCTTTATTTTGTGAAGTTTCAAAGAGCTACTACAAACCATGTTGGATTTAGAGTTCCAAATTCATCTATCTATATAGGAGAGAACAGAGGGAAACCTAAATATAAAAACTGCTACTGTAGACGAACGCTTCAACCTAGAAGAACAAAATTTGGTGAGCCAAGTGGGATTTGTGTACTGATCATTACCACCAAGTATCAACAAGATTGTGTGAAAAAATATTTGCTGGTATTTCGAAACTCGTTATTTCTTAGAAGCTTGGCAACCCATCTCAATGAAAGTGCTTTCCACAGTCTGTGCCTAGGGCTACTTGAAGAGGAAACAAACCATAGAGACAAAACTGAGAACTCCTTATTTTGTCAAGTTCCAAAGAGCTACTACAAACCATGTTGGATTTAGAGTTCCAAATTCATCTTTCTATATAGGAGAGAACAGAGGGAAACCTAAATATAAAAACTGCTACTGTAGACGAACGCTTCAACCAAGAAGAACAAAATTTGGTGAGCCAAGTGGGATTTGTGTACTGATCATTAGCTCCAAGTATCATCAAGATTGGGTGAAAAAATAATTGCTGGTATTTCGGAAACTCGTTATTTCTTAGAAGCTTGGCAACCCCTCTCAATGAAAGTGCTTTTCCAAAGTCTGTGCCTAGGGCTACTTGAAGAAGAAACAAACCATAGAGAAAAATCGGAGAACTCCTTTATTTTGTCAAGTTTCAAAGAGCTACTACAAACCATGTTGGATTTAGACTTCCAAATTCATCTATCTATATAGGAGAGAACCGAGGGAAACTTAAATATAAAAACTGCTACTGTAGACGAACGCTTCAACCTAGAAGAACAAAATTTCGTGAGCCAAGTGGGATTTGTGTACTGATCATTACCACCCAGAATCATCAAATTTGGGTGAAAAAATATTTGCTGGTATTTCGAAACTCGTTATTTCTTAGAAGCTTGGCAACCCCTCTCAATGAAAGTGCTTTCCCACAGTCTGTGCCTACGGCTACTTGAAGAGGAAACAAACCATAGAGATAAATCTGAGACCTCCTTTATTTTGTCAAGTTTCAAAGAGCTACTACAAACCATGTTGGATTTAGAGTTCCAAATTCATCTATCTATATAGGAGAGAACAGAGAGAAACCTAAATATAAAAACTGCTACTGTAGACGAACGCTTCAACCTAGAAGAACAAAATTTGGTGATCCAAGTGGGATTTGTATACTGATCATTACCACCAAGTATCAACAAGATTGTGTGAAATAATATTTGCTGGTATTTCGGAAATTTCTTAAAAGCTTGGCAACCCATCTCAATGAAAGTGCTTTCCACAGTCTGTGCCTAGGGCTACTTGAAGAGGAAACAAACCATAGAGACAAAACTGAGAACTCCTTTATTTTGTCAAGTTTCAAAGAGCTACTACAAACCATGTTGGATTTAGAGTTCCAAATTCATCTTTCTATATAGGAGAGAACAGAGGGAAACCTAAATATAAAAACTGCTACTGTACACGAACGCTTCAACCAAGAAGAACAAAATTTGGTGATCCAAGTGGGATTTGTGTACTGATCATTAGCTCCAAGTATCATCAAGATTGGGTGAAAAAATACTTGCTGGTATTTCGGAAACTGGTTATTTCTAAGAAGCTTGGCAACCCCTCTCAATGAAAGTGGTTTTCCAAAGTCTGTGCCTAGGGCTACTTGAAGAGGAAACAAACCATAGAGAAAAATCGGAGAACTCCTTATTTTGTCAAGTTTCAAAGAGCTACTACAAACCATGTTGGATTTAGAGTTCCAAATTCATCTATCTATATAGGAGAGAACAGAGAGAAACCTAAATATAAAAACTGCTACTGTAGACGAACGCTTAACCTAGAAGAACAAAATTTGGTGAGCCAAGTGGGATTTGTGTACTGATCATTACCACCAAGTATCAACAAGATTGTGTGAAAAAATATTTGCTGGTATTTCGAAACTCGTTATTTCTTAGAAGCTTGGCAACCCATCTCAATGAAAGTGCTTTCCACAGTCCTGTGCCTAGAGCTACTTGAAGAGGAAACAAACATAGAGACAAACTGAGAACTCCTTTATTTTGTCAAGTTTCAAAGAGCTACTACAAACCATGTTGGATTTAGAGTTCCAAATTCATCTTTCTATATAGGAGAGAACAGAGGGAAACCTAAATATAAAAACTGCTACTGTAGACGAACGCTTCAACCTAGAAGAACAAAATTTGGTGAGCAAAGTGGGATTTGTGTACTGATCATTACCACCAAGTGTCATCAAGATTGGGTGAAAAAATATTTGATGGTATTTCGGAAACTCGTTATTTCTTAGAAGCTTGGCAACCCCTCTCTATGAAAATGCTTGTCCACAGTCTCTGCCTAGGGCTATGTGAAGAGGAAACAAACCATAGAGACAAATCTGAGAACTCCTTTATTTTGTCAAGTTTCAAAGAGCTACTACAAAACCATGTTGGATTTAGAGTTCCAAATTTATCTATCTATATAGGAAAGAACCGGGGGAAACCTAAATATAAAAACTGCTACTGTAGACAAACGCTTCAACCTAGAAGAACAAAATATGGTGAGCCAAGTGGGATTGTGTACTGATCATTACCACCAAGTATCAACAAGATTGTGTGAAAAAAATATTTGCTGGTATTTCGGAAACTCGTTATTTCTTAGAAGCTTGGCAACCCATCTCAATGAAAGTGATTTCCACAGTCTGTGCCTAGGACTACTTGAAAAGGAAACAAACCATAGAGACAAAACGGGAGAACTCCTTTATTTTGTCAAGTTTCAAAGAGCTACTACAAACCATGTTGTATTTAGAGTTCCAAATTCATCTATCTATATAAGAGAGAACCGAGGAAACTTAAATATAAAACTGCTACTGTAGACGAACGCTTCAACCTAGAAGACAAAATTTCGTGAGCCAAGTGGGATTTGTGTACTGATCATTACCACCAAGAATCATCAAATTTTCGGTGAAAAAATATTTGCTGGTATTTCGAAACTCGTTATTTCTTAGGAGCTTGGCAACCCCTCTCAATGAAAGTGCTTTCCCACAGTCTGTGCCTACGGCTACTTGAAGAGGAAACAAACCATAGAGACAAATCTGAGACCTCCTTTATTTGTCACGTTTCAAATAGCTACTACAAACCATGTTGGATTTAGAGTTCCAAATTCATCTATCTATATAGGAGAGAACCGAGGGAAACTTAAATATAAAAACTGCTACTGTAGACGAACGCTTCAACCTAGAAGAACAAAATTTCGTGAGCCAAGTGGGATTTGTGTACTGATCATTACCACCAAGAATCATCAAATTTGGGTGAAAAAATATTTGCTGGTATTTCGAAACTCGTTATTTCTTAGAAGCTTGGCAACCCCTCTCAATGAAAGTGCTTTCCCACAGTCTGTGCCTACGGCTACTTGAAGAGGAAACAAACCATAGAGGCAAATCTGAGAATTCCTTTATTTTGTCAAGTTTCAAAGAGCTACTACAAACATGTTGGATTTAGAGTTCCAAATTCATCTATCTATATATGAGAGAACAAAGGGAAACCTAAATATAAAAACTGGACTGTAGACGAAAGCTTCAAACTAGAAGAACAAAATTTCGTGAGCCAAGTGGGATTTGTGTACTGATCATTACCACCAAGAATCATCAAATTTGGGTGAAAAAATATTTGCTGGTATTTCGGAAACTCGTTATTTCTTAGAAGCTTGGCAACCCCTCTCAATTAAAGTGCTTTTCCACAGTCTGTGCCTAGGGCTACTTGAAGAGGAAACAAACCACAGAGACAAAACTCAGAACTCCTTTATTTTGTGAAGTTTCAAAGAGCTACTACAAACCATGTTGGATTTAGAGTTCCAAATTCATCTATCTATATAGGAGAGAACAGAGGGAAACCTAAATATAAAAACTGCTACTGTAGACGAACGCTTCAACCTAGAAGAACAAAATTTGGTGAGCCAAGTGGGATTTGTGTACTGATCATTAACCACCAAGTATCAACAAGATTGTGTGAAAAAATATTTGCTGGTATTTCGAAACTCGTTATTTCTTAGAAGCTTGGCAACCCATCTCAATGAAAGTGCTTTCCACAGTCTGTGCCTAGAGCTACTTGAAGAGGATACAAACCATAGAGACAAAACTGAGAACTCCTTTATTTTGTCAAGTTTCAAAGAGCTACTACAAACCATGTTGGATTTAGAGTTCCAAATTCATCTTTCTATATAGGAGAGAACAGAGGGAAACCTAAATATAAAAACTGCTACTGTAGACGAACGCTTCAACCTAGAAGAACAAAATTTGGTGAGCAAAGTGGGATTTGTGTACTGATCATTACCACCAAGTGTCATCAAGATTGGGTGAAAAAATATTTGATGGTATTTCGGAAACTCGTTATTTCTTAGAAGCTTGGCAACACCTCTCAATAAAAGTGCTTTTCCAAAGTCTGTGCCTAGGGCTACTTGAAGAGGAAACAAACCATAGAGAAAAATCGGAGAACTCCTTTATTTTGTCAAGTTTCAAAGAGCTACTACAAACCATGTTGGATTTAGAGTTCCAAATTCATCTATCTATATAGGAGAGAACCGAGGAAAACTTAAATATAAAAACTGCTACTGTAGACGAACGCTTCAACCTAGAAGAACAAAATTTCGTGAGCCAAGTGGGATTTGTGTACTGATCATTACCACCAAGAATCATCAAATTTGGGTGAAAAAATATTTGCTGGTATTCGAAACTCGTTATTTCTTAGAAGCTTGGCAACCCCTCTCAATGAAATTGCTTTCCCACAGTCTGTGCCTACGGCTACTCGAAGAGGAAACAAACCATAGAGACAAATCTGAGACCTCCTTTATTTTGTCAAGTTTCAAAGAGCTACTACAAACCATGTTGGATTTAGAGTTCCAAATTCATCTATCAAAAAGGAGAGAACAGAGAGAAACCTAAATATAAAAACTGCTACTCTAGACGAACGCTTCAACCTAGAAGAACAAAATTTGGTGAGCCAAGTGGGATTTGTATACTGATCATTACCACCAAGTATCAACAAGATTGTGTGAAATAATATTTGCTGGTATTTCGGAAACTCGTAATTTCTTAAAAGCTTGGCAACCCATCTCAATGAAAGTGCTTTCCACAGTCTGTGCCTAGGGCTACTTGAAGAGGAAACAAACCATAGAGACAAAACTGAGAACTCCCTTATTTTGTCAAGTTTCAAAGAGCTACTACAAACCATGTTGGATTTAGAGTTCCAAATTCATCTTTCTATATAGGAGAGAACAGAGGGAAACCTAAATATAAAAACTGCTACTGTAGACGAACGCTTCAACCAAGAAGAACAAAATTTGGGGATCCAAGTGGGATTTGTGTACTGATCATTAGCTCCAAGTATCATCAAGATTGGGTGAATAAATATTTGCTGGTATTTCGGAAACTCGTTATTTCTTAGAAGCTTGGCAACCCCTCTCAATGAATGTGATTTTCCAAAGTCTGTGCCTAGGGCTACTTGAAGAGGAAACAAACCATAGAGAAAAATCGGAGAATCATTTATTTTGTCAAGTTTCAAAGAGCTACTACAAACCATGTTGGATTTAGAGTTCCAAATTCATCTATGTATATAGGAGAGAACAGAGAGAAACCTAAATATAAAAACTGCTACTGTAGACGAACGCTTCAACCTAGAAGTACAAAATTGGGTTAGCCAAGTGGGATTTGTGTACTGATCATTACCACCAAGTATCAACAAGATTGTGTGAAAAAATATTTGCTGGTATTTCGGAAACTCGTTATTTCTTGGAAGCTTGGCAACCCATCTCAATGAAAGGGCTTTCCACAGTCTGTGCCTAGGGCTACTTGAAGAGGAAACAAACCATAGAGACAAAACTGAGAACTCCTTTATTTTGTCAAGTTTCAAAGAGCTACTACAAACCATGTTGGATTTAGAGTTCCAAATTCATCTTTCTATATAGGAGAGAACAGAGGGAAACCTAAATATAAAAACTGCTACTGTACACGAACGCTTCAACCAAGAAGAACAAAATTTGGTGATCCAAGGGGGATTTGTGTACTGATCATTAGCTCCAAGTATCATCAAGATTGGGTGAAAACATACTTGCTGGTATTTCGGAAACTCGTTATTTCTTAGAAGCTTGGCAACCCCTCTCAATGAAAGTGCTTTTCCAAAGTCTGTGCCTAGGGCTACTTGAAGAGGAAACAAACCATAGAGAAAAATCGGAGAACTCCTTTATTTTGTCAAGTTTCAAAGAGCTACTACAAACCATGTTGGATTTAGAGTTCCAAATTCATCTATCTATATAGGAGAGAACAGAGAGAAACCTAAATATAAAAACTGCTACTGTAGACGAACGCTTCAACCTAGAAGAACAAAATTTGGTGAGCCAAGTGGGATTTGTGTACTGATCATTACCACCAAGTATCAACAAGATTGTGTGAAAAAATATTTGCTGGTATTTCAAAACTCGTTATTTCTTAGAAGCTTGGCAACCCATCTCAATGAAAGTGCTTTCCACAGTCTGTGCCTAGGGCTACTTGAAGAGGAAACAAACCATAGAGACAAAACTGAGAACTCCTTTATTTTTTCAAGTTTCAAAGAGCTACTACAAACCATGTTGGATTTAGAGTTCCAAATTCATCTTTCTATATAGGAGAGAACAGAGGGAAACCTAAATATAAAAACTGCTACTGTAGACGAACGCTTCAACCAAGAAGAACAAAATTTGGTGTTCCAAGTGGGATTTGTGTACTGATCATTAGCTCCAAGTATCATCAAGATTGGGTGAATAAATATTTGCTGGTATTTCGGAAACTCGTTATTTCTTAGAAGCTTGGCAACCCCTCTCAATGAATGTGATTTTCCAAAGTCTGTGCCTAGGGCTACTTGAAGAGGAAACAAACCATAGAGAAAAATCGGAGAACTCCTTTATTTTGTCAAGTTTCAAAGAGCTACTACAAACCATGTTGGATTTAGAGTTCCAAATTCATCTATCTATACAGGAGAGAACAGAGAGAAACCTAAATGTAAAAACTGCTACTGTAGACGAACGCTTCAACCTAGAAGTACAAAATTTGGTGAGCCAAGTGGGATTTGTGTACTGATCATTACCACCAAGTATCAACAAGATTGTGTGAAAAAATATTTGCTGGTATTTCGGAAACTCGTTATTTCTTGGAAGCTTGGCAACCCATCTCAATGAAAGGGCTTTACACAGTCTGTGCCTAGGGATACTTGAAGCGGAAACAAACCATAGAGACAAAACTGAGAACTCCTTTATTTTGTCAAGTTTCAAAGAGCTACTACAAACCATGTTGGATTTAGAGTTCCAAATTCATCTTTCTATATAGGAGAGAACAGAGGGAAACCTAAATATAAAAACTGCTACTGTACACGAACGCTTCAACCAAGAAGAACAAAATTTGGTGATCCAAGTGGGATTTGTGTACTGATCATTAGCTCCAAGTATCATCAAGATTGGGTGAAAACATACTTGCTGGTATTTCGGAAACTCGTTATTTCTTAGAAGCTTGGCAACCCCTCTCAATGAAAGTGCTTTCCCACAGTCTGTGCCTACGGCTACTTGAAGAGGAAACAAACCATAGAGACAAATCTGAGACCTCCTTTATTTTGTCAAGTTTCAAAGAGCTACTACAAACCATGTTGGATTTAGAGTTCCAAATTCATCTATCTATATAGGAGAGAACCGAGGGAAACTTAAATATAAAAACTGCTACTGTAGACGAACGCTTCAACCTAGAAGAACAAAATTTCGTGAGCCAAGTGGGATTTGTGTACTGATCATTACCACCAAGAATCATCAAATTTGGGTGAAAAAATATTTGCTGGTATTTCGAAACTCGTTATTTCTTAGAAGCTTGGCAACCCCTCTCAATGAAAGTGCTTTCCCACAGTCTGTGCCTACGGCTACTTGAAGAGGAAACAAACCATAGAGGCAAATCTGAGAATTCCTTTATTTTGTCAAGTTTCAAAGAGCTACTACAAAACATGTTGGATTTAGAGTTCCAAATTCATCTATCTATATATGAGAGAACAAAGGGAAACCTAAATATAAAAACTGGACTGTAGACGAAAGCTTCAAACTAGAAGAACAAAATTTCGTGAGCCAAGTGGGATTTGTGTACTGATCATTACCACCAAGAATCATCAAATTTGGGTGAAAAAATATTTGCTGGTATTTCGGAAACTCGTTATTTCTTAGAAGCTTGGCAACCCCTCTCAATTAAAGTGCTTTTCCACAGTCTGTGCCTAGGGCTACTTGAAGAGGAAACAAACCATAAAGACAAATCTGAGACCTTCTTTATTTTGACAAGTTTCAAAGAGCTACTACAAACCCTGTTGGATTTAGAGTTACAAATTCATCTATCTATATAGGAGAGAACAGAGAGAAACCTAAATATAAAAACTGCTACTGTAGACGAACGCTTCAACCAAGAAGAACAAAATTTGGTGAGCCAAGTGGGATTTGTGTACTGATCATTAGCTCCAAGTATCATCAAGATTGGGTGAAAAAATATTTGCTGGTATTTCGGAAACTCGTTATTTCTTAGAAGCTTGGCAGCCCATCTCAATGAAAGTGCTTTCCACAGTCTGTGCCTAGGGCTACTTGAAGAGGAAACAAACCATAGAGACAAAACTGAGAACTCCTTTATTTTGTCAAGTTCCAAAGAGCTACTACAAACCCTGTTGGATTTAGAGTTCCAAATTCATCTATCTATATAGGAGAAAACAGAGAGAACCCTAAATATAAAAACTGCTACTGTAGACGAACGCTTCAACCTAGAAGAACAAAATTTCGTGAGCCACGTGGGATTTGTGTACTGATCATTACCACCAAGAATCATCAAATTTGGGTGAAAAAATATTTGCTGGTATTTCGAAACTCGTTATTTCTTAGAAGCTTGGCAACCCCTCTCAATGAAAGTGCTTTCCCACAGTCTGTGCCTACGGCTACTTGAAGAGGAAACAAACCATAGAGACAAATCTGAGACCTCCTTTATTTTGTCAAGTTTCAAAGAGCTACTACAAACCATGTTGGATTTAGAGTTCCAAATTCATCTATCTATATAGGAGAGAACAGAGAGAAACCTAAATATAAAAACTGCTATTGTAGACGAACGCTTCAACCTAGAAGAACAAAATTTGGTGAGCCAAGTGGGATTTGTGTACTGATCATTACCACCAAGTATCAACAAGATTGTGTGAAAAAATATTTGCTGGTATTTCGAAACTCGTTATTTCTTAGAAGCTTGGCAACCCATCTCAATGAAAGTGCTTTCCACAGTCTGTGCCTAGGGCTACTTGAAGAGGAAACAAACCATAGAGACAAAACTGAGAACTCCTTTATTTTGTCAAGTTCCAAAGAGCTACTACAAACCATGTTGGATTTAGAGTTCCAAATTCATCTTTCTATATAGGAGAGAACAGAGGGAAACCTAAATATAAAAACTGCTACTGTAGACGAACGCTTCAACCAGGAAGAACAAAATTTGGTGAGCCAAGTGGGATTTGTGTACTGATCATTAGCTCCAAGTATCATCAAGATTGGGTGAAAAAATACTTGCTGGTATTTCGGAAACTGGTTATTTCTTAGAAGCTTGGCAACCCCTCTCAATGAAAGTGGTTTTCCAAAGTCTGTGCCTAGGGCTACTTGAAGAGGAAACAAACCATAGAGAAAAATCGGAGAACTCCTTTATTTTGTCAAGTTTCAAAGAGCTACTACAAACCATGTTGGATTTAGAGTTCCAAATTCATCTATCTATATAGGAGAGAACAGAGAGAAACCTAAATATAAAAACTGCTACTGTAGACGAACGCTTCAACCTAGAAGAACAAAATTTGGTGAGCCAAGTGGGATTTGTGTACTGATCATTACCACCAAGTATCAACAAGATTGTGTGAAAAAATATTTGCTGGTATTTCGAAACTCGTTATTTCTTAGAAGCTTGGCAACCCATCTCAATGAAAGTGCTTTCCACAGTCTGTGCCTAGAGCTACTTGAAGAGGAAACAAACCATAGAGACAAAACTGAGAACTCCTTTATTTTGTCAAGTTTCAAAGAGCTACTACAAACCATGATGGATTTAGAGTTCCAAATTCATCTTTCTATATAGGAGAGAAACAGAGGGAAACCTAAATATAAAAACTGCTACTGTAGACGAACGCTTCAACCAAGAAGAACAAAATTTCGTGAGCCAAGTGGGATTTGTGTACTGATCATTAGCTCCAAGTATCATCAAGATTGGGTGAAAAAATATTTGCTGGTATTTCGGAAACTCGTTATTTCTTAGAAGCTTGGCAACACCTCTCAATAAAAGTGCTTTTCCAAAGTCTGTGCCTAGTTCTACTTGAAGAGGAAACAAACCATAGAGAAAAATCGGAGAACTCCTTTATTTTGTCAAGTTTCAAAGAGCTACTACAAACCATGTTGGATTTAGAGTTCCAAATTCATCTATCTATATAGGAGAGAACCGAGGGAAACTTAAATATAAAAACTGCTACTGTAGACGAACGCTTCAACCTAGAAGAACAAAATTTCGTGAGCCAAGTGGGATTTGTGTACTGATCATTACCACCAAGAATCATCAAATTTGGGTGAAAAAATATTTGCTGGTATTTCGAAACTCGTTATTTCTTAGAAGCTTGGCAACCCCTCTCAATGAAATTGCTTTCCCACAGTCTGTGCCTACGGCTACTCGAAGAGGAAACAAACCATAGAGACAAATCTGAGACCTCCTTTATTTTGTCAAGTTTCAAAGAGCTACTACAAACCATGTTGGATTTAGAGTTCCAAATTCATCTTTCTATATAGGAGAGAACAGAGGGAAACCTAAATATAAAAACTGCTACTGTAGACGAACGCTTCAACCTAGAAGAACAAAATTTGGTGAGCCAAGTGGGATTTGTATACTGATCATTACCACCAAGTATCAACAAGATTGTGTGAAATAATATTTGCTGGTATTTCGGAAACTCGTAATTTCTTAGAAGCTTGGCAACCCATCTCAATGAAAGTGCTTTCCACAGTCTGTGTTTAGGGCTACTTGAAGAGGAAACAAACCATAGAGACAAAACTGAGAACTTCCTTATTTTGTCAAGTTTCAAAGAGCTACTACAAACCATGTTGGATTTAGAGTTCCAAATTCATCTTTCTATATAGGAGAGAACAGAGGGAAACCTAAATATAAAAACTGCTACTGTAGACGAACGCTTCAACCAAGAAGAACAAAATTTGGGGATCCAAGTGGGATTTGTGTACTGATCATTAGCTCCAAGTATCATCAAGATTGGGTGAATAAATATTTGCTGGTATTTCGGAAACTCGTTATTTCTTAGAAGCTTGGCAACCCCTCTCAATGAATGTGATTTTCCAAAGTCTGTGCCTAGGGCTACTTGAAGAGGAAACAAACCATAGAGAAAAATCGGAGAACTCCTTTATTTTGTCAAGTTTCAAAGAGCTACTACAAACCATGTTGGATTTAGAGTTCCAAATTCATCTATGTATATAGGAGAGAACAGAGAGAAACCTAAATATAAAAACTGCTACTTTAGACGAACGCTTCAACCTAGAAGTACAAAATTGGGTGAGCCAAGTGGGATTTGTGTACTGATCATTACCACCAAGTATCAACAAGATTGTGTGAAAAAATATTTGCTGGTATTTCGGAAACTCGTTATTTCTTGGAAGCTTGGCAACCCATCTCAATGAAAGGGCTTTCCACAGTCTGTGCCTAGGGCTACTTGAAGAGGAAACAAACAATAGAGACAAAACTGAGAACTCGTTTATTTTGTCAAGTTTCAAAGAGCTACTACAAACCATGTTGGATTTAGAGTTCCAAATTCATCTTTCTATATAGGAGAGAACAGAGGGAAACCTAAATATAAAAACTGCTACTGTACACGAACGCTTCAAATAAGAAGAACAAAATTTGGTGATCCAAGTGGGATTTGTGTACTGATCATTAGCTCCAAGTATCATCAAGATTGGGTGAAAACATACTTGCTGGTATTTCGGAAACTCGTTATTTCTTAGAAGCTTGGCAACCCCTCTCAATGAAAGTGCTTTTCCAAAGTCTGTGCCTAGGGCTACTTGAAGAGGAAACAAACCATAGAGAAAAATCGGAGAACTCCTTTATTTTGTCAAGTTTCAAAGAGCTACTACAAACCATGTTGGATTTAGAGTTCCAAATTCATCTATCTATATAGGAGAGAACAGAGAGAAACCTAAATATAAAAACTGCTACTGTAGACGAACGCTTCAACCTAGAAGAACAAAATTTGGTGAGCCAAGTGGGATTTGTGTACTGATCATTACCACCAAGTATCAACAAGATTGTGTGAAAAAATATTTGCTGGTATTTCAAAACTCGTTATTTCTTAGAAGCTTGGCAACCCATCTCAATGAAAGTGCTTTCCACAGTCTGTGCCTAGGGCTACTTGAAGAGGAAACAAACCATAGAGACAAAACTGAGATCTCCTTTATTTTGTCAAGTTTCAAAGAGCTACTACAAACCATGTTGGATTTAGAGTTCCAAATTCATCTTTCTATATAGGAGAGAACAGAGGGAAACCTAAATATAAAAACTGCTACTGTAGACGAACGCTTCAACCTAGTAGAACAAAATTTGGTGAGCCAAGTGGGATTTGTGTACTGATCATTAGCACCAAGTATCATCAAGATTGTGTGAAAAAATATATGCTGGTGTTTCGGAAACTCGTTATTTCTTAGAAGATTGGCAACCCATCTCAATAATAGTGCTTTCCACAGTCTGTGCCTAGGGCTATTTGAAGAGGAAACAAACCATAAAGACAAAACTGAGAACTCCTTTATTTTGTCAAGTTTCAAAGAGCTACTACAAACCATGTTGGATTTAGAGTTCCAAATTCATCTATCTATATATGAGAGAACAGAGTGAAACCTAAATATAAAAACTGCTACTGGACACGAACGCTTCAACCTAGAAGAACAAAATTTTGTGAGCCAAGTGGGATTTGTGTACTGATCATTAGCAACAAGTATCATCAAGATTGGGTGAAAAAATATTTGCTGGTATTTCGGAAACTCGTTATTTCTTAGAAGCTTGGCAACCCCTCTCAATGAATGTGATTTTCCAAAGTCTGTGCCTAGGGCTACTTGAAGAGGAAACAAACCATAGAGAAAAATCGGAGAACTCCTTTATTTTGTCAAGTTTCAAAGAGCTACTACAAACCATGTTGGATTTAGAGTTCCAAATTCATCTATCTATACAGGAGAGAACAGAGAGAAAACTAAATGTAAAAACTGCTACTGTAGACGAACGCTTCAACCTAGAAGTACAAAATTTGGTGAGCCAAGTGGGATTTGTGTACTGATCATTACCACCAAGTATCAACAAGATTGTGTGAAAAAATATTTGCTGGTATTTCGAAAACTCGTTATTTCTTGGAAGCTTGGCAACCCATCTCAATGAAAGGGCTTTACACAGTCTGTGCCTAGGGATACTTGAAGCGGAAACAAACCATAGAGACAAAACTGAGAACTCCTTTATTTTGTCAAATTTCAAAGAGCTACTACAAACCATGTTGGATTTAGAGTTCCAAATTCATCTTTCTATATAGGAGAGAACAGAGGGAAACCTAAATATAAAAACTGCTACTGTACACGAACGCTTCAACCAAGAAGAACAAAATTTGGTGATCCAAGTGGGATTTGTGTACTGATCATTAGCTCCAAGTATCATCAAGATTGGGTGAAAACATACTTGCTGGTATTTCGGAAACTCGTTATTTCTTAGAAGCTTGGCAACCCCTCTCAATGAAAGTGCTTTTCCAAAGTCTGTGCCTAGGGCTACTTGAAGAGGAAACAAACCATAGAGACAAATCTGAGAACTCCTTTATTTTGTCAAGTTTCAAAGAGCTACTACAAACCATGTTGGATTTAGAGTTCCAAATTCATCTATCTATATAGGAGAGAACAGAGAGAAACCTAAATATAAAAACTGCTACTGTAGACGAACGCTTCAACCTAGAAGAACAAAATTTGGTGAGCCAAGTGGGATTTGTGTACTGATCATTACCACCAAGTATCAACAAGATTGTGTGAAAAAATATTTGCTGGTATTTCGAAACTCGTTATTTCTTAGAAGCTTGGCAACCCATCTCAATGAAAGTGCTTTCCACAGTCTGTGCCTAGGGCTACTTGAAGAGGAAACAAACAATAGAGACAAAACTGAGATCTCCTTTATTTTGTCAAGTTTCAAAGAGCTACTACAAACCATGTTGGATTTAGAGTTCCAAATTCATCTTTCTATATAGGAGAGAACAGAGGAAAACCTAAATATAAAACAGCTACTGTAGACGAACGCTTCAACCAAGAAGAACAAAATTTGGTGATCCAAGTGGGATTCGTGTACTGATCATTAGCTCCAAGTATCATCAAGATTGGGTGAATAAATATTTGCTGGTATTTCGGAAACTCGTTATTTCTTAGAACCTTGGCAACCCCTCTCAATGAAAGTGCTTTTCCAAAGTCTGTGCCTAGGTCTACTTGAGGAGGAAACAAACCATAGAGAAAAATCGGAGAACTCCTTTATTTTGTCAAGTTTCAAAGAGCTACTACAAACCATGTTGGATTTAGAGTTCCAAATTCATCTATCTATATAGGAGAGAACCGAGGGAAACTTAAATATAAAAACTGCTACTGTAGACGAATGCTTTAACCTAGAAGAACAAAATTTCGTGAGCCAAGTGGGATTTGTGTACTGATCATTACCACCAAGAATCATCAAATTTGGTTGAAAAAATATTTGCTGGTATTTCGAAACTCGTTATTTCTTAGAAGCTTGGCAACCCCTCTCAATGAAAGTGCTTTCACAGAGTCTGTGCCTAGGGCTACTTGAAGAGGAAACAAACCATAGAGACAAATCTGAGACCTCCTTTATTTTGTCAAGTTTCAAAGAGCTACTACAAACCATGTTGGATTTAGAGTTCCAAATTCATCCATCTATATAGGAGAGAACAGAGAGAAACCTAAATATAAAAACTGCTACTGTAGACGAACGCTTCAACCTAGAAGAACAAAATTTGGTGAGCCAAGTGGGATTTGTATACTGATCATTACCACCAAGTATTAACAAGATTGTGTGAAAAAATATTTGCTGGTATTTCAGAAACTCGTAATTTCTTAGAAGCTTGGCAACCCATCTCAATGAAAGTGCTTTCCACAGTCTGTGCCTAGGGCTACTTGAAGAGGAAACAAACCATAGAGACAAAACTGAGACCTCCTTTATTTTGTCAAGTTTCAAAGAGCTACTACAAACCATGTTGGATTTAGAGTTCCAAATTCATCTTTCTATATAGGAGAGAACAGAGGGAAACCTAAATATAAAACTGCTACTGTAGACGAACGCTTCAACCAAGAAGAACAAAATTTGGTGATCCACGTGGGATTCGTGTACTGATCATTAGCTCCAAGTATCATCAAGATTGGGTGAATAAATATTTGCTGGTATTTCGGAAACTCGTTATTTCTTAGAAGCTTGGCAACCCTTCTCAATGAAAGTGCTTTTCCAAAGTCTGTTCCTAGGGCTACTTGAAGAGGAAACAAACCATAGAGAAAAATGGGGGAACTCCTTTATTTTGTCAAGTTTCAAAGAGCTACAACAAACCATGTTGGATTTAGAGTTCCAAATTCATCTATCTATATAGGAGAGAACCGAGGGAAACTTAAATATATAAACTGCTACTGTAGACAAACGCTTCAACCTAGAAGAACAAAATTTGGTAAGCCAAGTGGGATTTGTGTACTGATCATTACCAACAAGTATCATCAAGATTGGGTGAAAAAATATTTGCTGGTATTTCGGAAACTCGTTATTTCTTAGAAGCTTGGCAACCCCTCTCAATGAAAGTGCTATTCCACAGTCTGTGCCTAGGGCTACTTTAAGAGGAAACAAACCATAGAGGCAAATCTGAGAACTCCTTTATTTTGTCAAGTTTCAAAGAGCTACTACAAAACATGTTGGATTTAGAGTTCCAAATTCATCTATCTATATATGAGAGAACAAAGGGAAACCTAATTATAAAAACTGCTACTGTAGACGAAAGCTTCAAACTAGAAGAACAAAATTTCGTGAGCCAAGTGGGATTTGTGTACGGATCATTACCACCAAGAATCATCAAATTTGGGTGAAAAAATATTTGCTGGTATTTCGAAACTCGTTATTTCTTAGAAGCTTGGCAACCCCTCTCAATTAAAGTGCTTTTCCACAGTCTGTGCCTAGGGCTACTTGAAGAGGAAACAAACCATAGAGACAAATCTGAGAACTCCTTTATTTTGTCAAGTTTCAAAGAGCTACTACAAACCATGTTGGATTTAGAGTTCCAAATTCATCTATCTATATAGGAGAGAACAGAGAGAAACCTAAATATAAAAACTGCTACTGTAGACGAACGCTTCAACCTAGAAGAACAAAATTTTGTGAGCCAAGTGGGATTTGTGTACTGATCATTACCACCAAGTATCAACAAGATTGTGTGAAAAAATATTTGCTGGTATTTCGAAACTCGTTATTTCTTAGAAGCTTGGCAACCCATCTCAATGAAAGTGCTTTCCACAGTCTGTGCCTAGGGCTACTTGAAGAGGAAACAAACAATAGAGACAAAACTGAGATCTCCTTTATTTTGTCAAGTTTCAAAGAGCTACTACAAACCATGTTGGATTTAGAGTTCCAAATTCATCTTTCTATATAGGAGAGAACAGAGGAAAACCTAAATATAAAACTGCTACTGTAGACGAACGCTTCAACCAAGAAGAACAAAATTTGGTGATCCAAGTGGGATTCGTGTACTGATCATTAGCTCCAAGTATCATCAAGATTGGGTGAATAAATATTTGCTGGTATTTCGAAAACTCGTTATTTCTTAGAAGCTTGGCAACCCCTCTCAATGAAAGTGCTTTTCCAAAGTCTGTGCCTAGGGCTACTTGAAGAGGAAACAAACCATAGAGAAAAATCGGAGAACTCCTTTATTTTGTCAAGTTTCAAAGAGCTACTACAAACCATGTTGGATTTAGAGTTCCAAATTCATCTATCTATATAGGAGAGAACAGAGAGAAACCTAAATATAAAAACTGCTACTGTAGACGAACGCTTCAACCTAGAAGAACAAAATTGGTGAGCCAAGTGGGATTTGTGTACTGATCATTACCACCAAGTATCAACAAGATTGTGTTAAAAAATATTTGATGGTATTTCGGAAAATCGTTATTTCTTAGAAGCTTGGCAACCCATCTCAATGAAAGTTCTTTCCACAGTCTGTGCCTAGGGCTACTTGAAGAGGAAACAAACCATAGAGACAAAACTGAGAACTCCTTTATTTTGTCAAATTTCAAAGAGCTACTACAAACCATGTTGGATTTAGAGTTCCAAATTCATCTATGTATATAGGAGAGAACAGAGAGAAACTAAATATAAAAACTGCTACTGTAGACGAACGCTTCAACCTAGAAGAACAAAATTTCGTGAGCCAAGTGGGATTTGTGTACTGATCATTACCACCAAGAATCATCAAATTTGGGTGAAAAAATATTTGCTGGTATTTCGAAACTCGTTATTTCTTAGAAGCTTGGCAACCCCTCTCAATGAAAGTGCTTTCACAGAGTCTGTGCCTAGGGCTACTTGAAGAAGAAACAAACCATAGAGACAAATCTGAGACCTCCTTTATTTTGTCAAGTTTCAAAGAGCTACTACAAACCATGTTGGATTTAGAGTTCCAAATTCATCTATCTATATAGGAGAGAACAGAGAGAAACCTAAATATAAAAACTGCTACTGTAGACGAACGCTTCAACCTAGAAGAACAAAATTTGGTGAGCCAAGTGGGATTAGTGTACTGATCATTACCACCAAGAATCATCAAATTTGGGTGAAAAACATTTGCTGGTATTTCTAAACTCGTTATTTCTTAGAAGCTTGGCAACCCCTCTCAATGAAAGTGCTTTCCCACAGTCTGTGCCTACGGCTACTTGAAGAGGAAACAAACCATAGAGACAAATCTGAGACCTCCTTTATTTTGTCAAGTTTCAAAGAGCTACTACAAACCATGTTGGATTTAGAGTTCCAAATTCATCTTTTTATATAGGAGAGAACAGAGGGAAACCTAAATATAAAAACTGCTACTGTAGACGAACGCTTCAACCAAGAAGAACAAAATTTGGTGAGCCAAGTGGGATTTGTGTACTGATCATTAGCTCCAAGTATCATCAAGATTGGGTGAAAAAATATTTGCTGGTATTTCGGAAACTCGTTATTTCTTAGAAGCTTGGCAACCCATCTCAATGAAAGTGCTTTCCACAGTCTGTGCCTAGGGCTACTTGAGGAGGAAACAAACCATAGAGACAAATCTGAGAACTCCTTTATTTTGTCAAGTTTCAAAGAGCTACTACAAACCATGTTGGATTTAGAGTTCCAAATTCATCTTTCTATATAGGAGAGAACAGAGGAAAACCTAAATATAAAAACTGCTACTGTAGACGAACGCTTCAACTAAGAAGAACAAAATTTGGTGATGCAAGTGGGATTTGTGTACTGATCATTAGCTCCAAGTATCATCAAGATTGGGTGAAAAAATATTTGCTGGTATTTCGGAAACTCGTTATTTCTTAGAAGCTTTGCAACCCCTCTCAATGAAAGTACTTTTCCAAAGTCTGTGCCTAGGGCTACTTGAAGAGGAAACAAACCATAGAGAAAAATCGGAGAACTCCTTTATTTTGTCAAGTTTCAAAGAGCTACTACAAACCATGTTGGATTTAGAGTTCCAAATTCATCTATCTATATAGGAGAGAACCGAGGGAAACTTAAATATAAAAACTACTACTGGAGACGAACGCTTCAACCTAGAAGAACAAAATTTCGTGAGCCAAGTGGGATTTGTGTACTGATCATTACCACTAAGAATCATCAAATTTGGGTGAAAAAATATTTGCTGGTATTTCGGAAACTCCTTATTTCTTAGAAGCTTGGCAACCCCTCTCAATGAAAGTGCTTTTCCACAGTCTGTGCCTAGGACTACTTGAAGAGGAAACAAACCATAGAGGCAAATCTGAGAACTCCTTTATTTTGTCAAGTTTCAAAGAGCTACTACAAACCATGTTGGATTTAGAGTTCCAAATTCATCTATCTATATAGGAGACAACAGAGGGAAACTTAAATATATAAACTGCTACTGTAGACAAACGCTTCAACCTAGAAGAACAAAATTTGGTAAGCCAAGTGGGATTTGTGTACTGATCATTACCAACAAGTTTCATCAAGATTGGGTGAAAAAATATTTGCTGGTATTTCGGAAACTCGTTATTTCTTAGAAGCTTGGCAACCCCTCTCAATGAAAGTGCTATTCCACAGTCTGTGCCTAGGGCTACTTGAAGAGGAAACAAACCATAGAGACAAATCTGAGACCTCCTTTATTTTGTCAAGTTTCAAAGAGCTACTGCAAACCCTGTTGGATTTAGAGTTCCAAATTCATCTATCTATATAGGAGAGAACAGAGAGAAACCTAAATATAAAAACTGCTACTGTAGACGAACGCTTCAACCTAGAAGAACAAAATTGGTGAGCCAAGTGGGATTTGTGTACTGATCATTACCACCAAGTATCAACAAGATTGTGTGAAAAATATTTGATGGTATTTCGGAAAATCGTTATTTCTTAGAAGCTTGGCAACCCATCTCAATAAAAGTGCTTTCCACAGTCTGCGCCTAGGGCTACTTGAAGAGGAAACAAACCATAGAGACAAAACTGAGAACTCCTTTATTTTGTCAAGTTTCAAAGAGCTACTACAAACCATGTTGGATTTAGAGTTCCAAATTCATCTATGTATATAGGAGAGAACAGAGAGAAACTAAATATAAAAACTGCTACTGTAGACGAACGCTTCAACCTAGAAGAACAAAATTTCGTGAGCCAAGTGGGATTTGTGTACTGATCATTACCACCAAGAATCATCAAATTTGGGTGAAAAAATATTTGCTGGTATTTCGAAACTCGTTATTTCTTAGAAGCTTTGCAACCCCTCTCAATGAAAGTGCTTTCACAGAGTCTGTGCCTAGGGCTACTTGAAGAGGAAACAAACCATAGAGACAAATCTGAGACCTCCTTTATTTTGTCAAGTTTCAAAGAGCTACTACAAACCATGTTGGATTTAGAGTTCCAAATTCATCTATCTATATAGGAGAGAACAGAGAGAAACCTAAATATAAAAACTGCTACTGTAGACGAACGCTTCAACCTAGAAGAACAAAATTTGGTGAGCCAAGTGGGATTTGTATACTGATCATTACCACCAAGTATCAACAAGATTGTGTGAAATAATATTTGCTGGTGTTTCGGAAACTCGTTATTTCTTAGAAGCTTGGCAACCCATCTCAATGAAAGTGCTTTCCACAGTCTGTGCCTAGGGCTACTTGAGGAGGAAACAAACCATAGAGACAAATCTGAGAACTCCTTTATTTTGTCAAGTTTCAAAGAGCTACTACAAACCATGTTGGAT
The DNA here is from genome assembly GCF_048772815.1 of Callospermophilus lateralis. NCBI lineage: Eukaryota > Metazoa > Chordata > Mammalia > Rodentia > Sciuridae > Callospermophilus > Callospermophilus lateralis. Next base: position 27,586 of record NW_027515012.1, on the reverse strand, counting down.
TTAGAGTTCCAAATTCATCTTTCTATATAGGAGAGAACAGAGGGAAACCTAAATATAAAAACTGCTACTGTAGACGAACGCTTCAACTAAGAAGAACAAAATTTGGTGATGCAAGTGGGATTTGTGTACTGATCATTAGCTCCAAGTATCATCAAGATTGGGTGAAAAAATATTTGCTGGTATTTCGGAAACTCGTTATTTCTTAGAAGCTTTGCAACCCCTCTCAATGAAAGTGCTTTTCCAAAGTCTGTGCCTAGGGCTACTTGAAGAGGAAACAAACCATAGAGACAAATCTGAGAACTCCTTTATTTTGTCAAGTTTCAAAGAGCTACTACAAACCATGTTGGATTTAGAGTTCCAAATTCATCTATCTATATAGGAGAGAACCGAGGGAAACTTAAATATAAAAACTGCTACTGTAGACGAACGCTTCAACCAAGAAGAACAAAATTTCGTGAGCCAAGTGGGATTTGTGTACTGATCATTACCACCAAGAATCATCAAATTTGGGTGAAAAAATATTTGCTGGTATTTCGGAAACTCGTTATTTCTTAGAAGCTTGGCAACCCCTCTCAATGAAAGTGCTTTTCCACAGTCTGTGCCTAGGGCTACTTGAAGAGGAAACAAACCATAGAGGCAAATCTGAGAACTCCTTTATTTTGTCAAGTTTCAAAGAGCTACTACAAACCATGTTGGATTTAGAGTTCCAAATTCATCTATCTATATAGGAGAGAACCGAGGGAAACTTAAATATATAAACTGCTACTATAGACGAACGCTTCAACCTAGAAGAACAAAATTTGGTAAGCCAAGTGGGATTTGTGTACTAATCATTACCACCAAGTATCATCAAGATTGGGTGAAAAAATATTTGCTGGTATTTCGGAAACTCGTTATTTCTTAGAAGCTTGGCAACCCCTCTCAATGAAAGTGCTATTCCACAGTCTGTGCCTAGGGCTACTTTAAGAGGAAACAAACCATAGAGGCAAATCTGAGAACTACTTTATTTTGTCAAGTTTCAAAGAGCTACTACAAAACATGTTGGATTTAGAGTTCCAAATTCATCTATCTATATATGAGAGAACAAAGGGAAACCTAAATATAAAAACTGCTACTGTAGACGAAAGCTTCATACTAGAAGAACAAAATTTCGTGAGCCAAGTGGGATTTGTGTACGGATCATTACCACCAAGAATCATCAAATTTGGGTGAAAAAATATTTGCTGGTATTTCGAAACTCGTTATTTCTCAGAAGCTTGGCAACCCCTCTCAATTAAAGTGCTTTTCCACAGTCTGTGCCTAGGGCTACTTGAAGAGGAAACAAACCATAGAGACAAATCTGAGACCTCCTTTTTTTTGTCAAGTTTCAAAGAGCTACTGCAAACCCTGTTGGATTTAGAGTTCCAAATTCATCTATCTATATAGGAGAGAACAGAGAGAAACCTAAATATAAAAACTGCTACTGTAGACGAACGCTTCAACCTAGAAGAACAAAATTTGGTGAACCAAGTGGGAATTGTGTACTGATCATTACCACCAAGTATCAACAAGATTGTGTGAAAAATATTTGCTGGTATTTCAGAAAATCGTTATTACTTAGAAACTTGGCAACCCATCTCAATGAAAGTGCTTTCCACAGTCTGTGCCTAGGGCTACTTGAAGAGGAAACAAACCATAGAGTCAAAACTGAGAACTCCTTTATTTTCTCAAGTTTCAAAGAGCTACTACAAACCATGTTGGATTTAGAGTTCCAAATTCATCATCTATACAGGAGAGAACAGAGAGAAACCTAAATATAAAAACTGCTACTGTAGACGAACGCTTCAACCTAGAAGAACAAAATTTGGTGAGCCAAGTGGGATTTGTGTACTGATCATGAGCTCCAAGTATCAACAAGATTGTGTGAAATAATATTTGCTGGTATTTCGGAAACTCGTTATTTCTTAGAAGCTTGGCAACCCATCTCAATGAAAGTGCTTTCCACAGTCTGTGCCTAGGGCTACTTGAAGAGGAAACAAACCATAGAGACAAAACTGAGAACTCCTTTATTTTGTCAAGTTTCAAAGAGCTACTACATACCATGTTGGATTTAGAGTTCCAAATTCATCTTTCTATATAGGAGAGAACAGAGGGAAACCAAAATATAAAAACTGCTACTGTAGACGAACGCTTCAACCAAGAAGAACAATATTTGGTGAGCCAAGTGGGATTTGTGTACTGATCATGAGCTCCAAGTATCATCAAGATTGGGTGAAAAAATATTTGCTGGTATTTCGGAAACTCGTTATTTCTTAGAAGCTTGGCAACCCCTCTCAATGAAAGTGCTTTTCCAAAGTCTGTGCCTAGGGCTACTTGAAGAGGAAACAAACCATAGAGAAAAATCGGAGAACTCCTTTATTTTGTCAAGTTTCAAAGAGCTACTACAAACCATGTTGGATTTAGAGTTCCAAATTCATCTATCTGTATAGGAGAGAACAGAGGGAAACCTAAATATAAAAACTGCTACTGTACACGAACGCTTCAAACTAGAAGAACTAAATTTGGTGAGGCAAGTGGGATATGTGTACTGATCATTAACAACAAGTATCATCAATATTGGGTGAAAAAATATTTGCTGGTATTTCGGAAACTCGTTATTTCTTAGAAGCTTGGCAACCCCTCTCAATGAAAGTGCTTTTCCACAGTCTGTGCCTAGGGCTACTTGAAGAGGAAACAAACCATAGAGGCAAATCTGAGAACTCATTTATTTTGAAAGTTTCAAAGAGCTACTACAAACCATGTTGGATTTAGAGTTCCAAATTCATCTATCTATATAGGAGAGAACCGAGAGAAACTTAAATATATAAACTGCTACTGTAGACGAACGCTTCAACCTAGAAGAACAAAATTTGGTAAGCCAAGTGGGATTTGTGTACTGATCATTACCACCAAGTATCATCAAGATTGTGTGAAAAAATATTTGCTGGTATTTCCGAAACTCGTTATTTCTTAGAAGCTTGGCAACCCCTCTCAATGAAAGTGCTATTCCACAGTCTGTGCCTAGGGCTACTTTAAGAGGAAACAAACCATAGAGGCAAATCTGAGAACTCCTTTATTTTGTCAAGTTTCAAAGAGCTACTACAAAACATGTTGGATTTAGAGTTCCAAATTCATCTATCTATATATGAGAGAACAAAGGGAAACCTAAATATAAAAACTGCTACTGTAGACGAAAGCTTCAAACTAGAAGAACAAAATTTCGTGAGCCAAGTGGGATTTGTGTACGGATCATTACCACCAAGAATCATCAAATTTGGTTGAAAAAATATTTTCTGGTATTTCGAAACTCGTTATTTCTTAGAAGCTTGGCAACCCCTCTCAATTAAAGTGCTTTTCCACAGTCTGTGCCTAGGACTACTTGAAGAGGAAACAAACCATAGAGACAAATCTGAGACCTCCTTTTTTTTGTCAAGTTTCAAAGAGCTACTGCAAACCCTGTTGGATTTAGAGTTCCAAATTCATCTATCTATATAGGAGAGAACAGAGAGAAACCTAAATATAAAAACTGCTACTGTAGACGAACGCTTCAACCTAGAAGAACAAAATTTGGTGAGCCAAGTGGGATTTGTGTACTGATCTTTACCACCAAGTATCAACAAGATTGTGTGAAAAAATATTTGCTGGTATTTCGGAAACTCGTTATTTCTTAGAAGCTTGGCAACCCATCTCAATGAAAGTGCTTTCCACAGTCTGTGCCTAGGGCTACTTGAAGAGGAAACAAACCATAGAGACAAAACTGAGAACTCCTTTATTTTGTCAAGTTTCAAAGAGCTACTACAAACCATGTTGGATTTAGAGTTCCAAATTCATCTATGTATATAGGAGAGAACAGAGAGAAACTAAATATAAAAACTGCTACTGTAGAAGAACGCTTCAACCTAGAAGAACAAAATTTGGTGAGCCAAGTGGGATTTGTGTACTGATCATTACCACCAAGAATCATCAAATTTGGGTGAAAAAATATTTGCTGGTATTTCGAAACTCTTTATTTCTTAGAAGCTTGGCAACCCCTCTCAATGAAAGTGCTTTCACAGAGTCTGTGCCTAGGGCTACTTGAAGAGGAAACAAACCATAGAGACAAATCTGAGACCTCCTTTATTTTGTCAAGTTTCAAAGAGCTACTACAAACCATGTTGGATTTAGAGTTCCAAATTAATCTATCTATATAGGAGAGAACAGAGAGAAACCTAAATATAAAAACTGCTACTGTAGACGAACGCTTCAACCTAGAAGAACAAAATTTGGTGAGCCAAGTGGGATTTGTGTACTGATCATGAGCTCCAAGTATCATCAATATTGGGTGAAAAAATATTTGCTGGTATTTCGGAAACTCGTTATTTCTAAGAAGCTTGGCAACCCCTCTCAATGAAAGTGCTTTTCCAAAGTCTGTGCCTAGGGCTACTTGAAGAGGAAACAAACCATAGAGAAAAATCAGAGAACTCCTTAATTTTGTCAAGTTTCAAATAGCTACTACAAACTATGTTGGATTTAGAGTTCCAAATTCATCTATCTATATAGGAGAGAACCGAGGGAAACTTAAATATAAAAACTGCTACTGTAGACGAACGCTTCAACCTAGAAGAACAAAATTTCGTGAGCCAAGTGGGATTTGTGTACTGATCATTACCACCAAGAATCATCAAATTTGGGTGAAAAAATATTTGCTAGTATTTCGAAACTCGTTATTTCTTAGAAGCTTTGCAACCCCTCTCAATGAAAGTGCTTTCCCACAGTCTGTGCCTAGGGCTACTTGAAGAGGAAACAAACCATAGAGACAAATCTGAGACCTCCTTTATTTTGTCAAGTTTCAAAGAGCTACTACAAACCATGTTGGATTTAGAGTTCCAAATTCATCTATCTATATAGGAGAGAACAGAGAGAAACCTAAATATAAAAACTGCTACTGTAGACGAACGCTTCAACTTAGAAGAACAAAATTTGGTGAGCCAAGTGGGATTTGTATACTGATCATTACCACCAAGTATCAACAAGATTGTGTGAAATAATATTTGCTGGTATTTCGGAAACTCGTAATTTCTTAGAAGCTTGGCAACCCATCTCAATGAAAGTGCTTTCCACAGTCTGTGCCTAGGGCTACTTGAGGAGGAAACAAACCATAGAGACAAATCTGAGAACTCCTTTATTTTGTCAAGTTTCAAAGAGCTACTACAAACCATGTTGGATTTAGAGTTCCAAATTCATCTTACTATATAGGAGAGAACAGAGGGAAACCTAAATATAAAAACTGCTACTGTAGACGAACGCTTCAACTAAGAAGAACAAAATTTGGTGATGCAAGTGGGATTTGTGTACTGATCATTAGCTCCAAGTATCATCAAGATTGGGTGAAAAAATATTTGCTGGTATTTCGGAAACTCGTTATTTCTTAGAAGCTTGGCAACCCCTCTCAATGAAAGTGCTTTTCCAAAGTCTGTGCCTACGGCTACTTGAAGAGGAAACAAACCATAGAGACAAATCTGAGAACTCCTTTATTTTGTCAAGTTTCAAAGAGCTACTACAAACCATGTTGGATTTAGAGTTCCAAATTCATCTATCTATATAGGAGAGAACCGAGGGAAACTTAAATATAAAAACTGCTACTGTAGACGAACGCTTCAACCAAGAAGAACAAAATTTCGTGAGCCAAGTGGGACTTGTGTACTGATCATTACCACCAAGAATCATCAAATTTGGGTGAAAAAATATTTGCTGGTATTTCGGAAACTCGTTATTTCTTAGAAGCTTGGCAACCCTCTCAATGAAAGTGCTTTTCCACAGTCTGTGCCTAGGGCTACTTGAAGAGGAAACAAACCATTGAGGCAAATCTGAGAACTCCTTTATTTTCTCAAGTTTCAAAGAGCTACTACAAACCATGTTGGATTTAGAGTTCCAAATTCATCTATTTATATAGGAGAGAACCGAGGGAAACTTAAATATATAAACTGCTACTATAGACGAACGCTTCAACCTAGAAGAACAAAATTTGGTAAGCCAAGTGGGATTTGTGTACTAATCATTACCACCAAGTATCATCAAGATTGGGTGAAAAAATATTTGCTGGTATTTCGGAAACTCGTTATTTCTTAGAAGCTTGGCAACCCCTCTCAATGAAAGTGCTATTCCACAGTCTGTGCCTAGGGCTACTTTAAGAGGAAACAAACCATAGAGGCAAATCTGAGAACTCCTTTATTTTGTCAAGTTTCAAAGAGCTACTACAAAACATGTTGGATTTAGAGTTCCAAATTCATCTATCTATATATGAGAGAACAAAGGGAAACCTAAATATAAAAACTGCTAGTGTAGACGAAAGCTTCATACTAGAAGAACAAAATTTCGTGAGCCAAGTGGGATTTGTGTACGGATCATTACCACCAAGAATCATCAAATTTGGGTGAAAAAATATTTGCTGGTATTTCGAAACTCGTTATTTCTTAGAAGCTTGGCAACCCCTCTCAATTAAAGTGCTTTTCCACAGTCTGTGCCTAGGGCTACTTGAAGAGGAAACAAACCATAGAGACAAATCTGAGACCTCCTTTTTTTGTCAAGTTTCAAAGAGCTACTGCAAACCCTGTTGGATTTAGAGTTCCAAATTCATCTATCTATATAGGAGAGAACAGAGAGAAACCTAAATATAAAAACTGCTACTGTAGACGAACGCTTCAACCTAGAAGAACAAAATTTGGTGAACCAAGTGGGATTTGTGTACTGATCATTACCACCAAGTATCAACAAGATTGTGTGAAAAATATTTGCTGGTATTTCAGAAAATCGTTATTTCTTAGAAGCTTGGCAACCCATCTCAATGAAAGTGCTTTCCACAGTCTGTGCCTAGGGCTACTTGAAGAGGAAACAAACCATAGAGACAAAACTGAGAACTCCTTTATTTTCTCAAGTTTCAAAGAGCTACTACAAACCATGTTGGATTTAGAGTTCCAAATTCATCATCTATATAGGAGAGAACAGAGAGAAACCTAAATATAAAAACTGCTACTGTAGACGAACGCTTCAACCTAGAAGAACAAATTTGGTGAGCCAAGTGGGATTTGTGTACTGATCATGAGCTCCAAGTATCAACAAGATTGTGTGAAATAATATTTGCTGGTATTTCGGAAACTCGTTATTTCTTAGAAGCTTGGCAACCCATCTCAATGAAAGTGCTTTCCACAGTCTGTGCCTAGGGCTACTTGAAGAGGAAACAAACCATAGAGACAAAATTGAGAACTCCTTTATTTTGTCAAGTTTCAAAGAGCTACTACATACCATGTTGGATTTAGAGTTCCAAATTCATCTTTCTATATAGGAGAGAACAGAGGGAAACCAAAATATAAAAACTGCTACTGTAGACGAACGCTTCAACCAAGAAGAACAATATTTGGTGAGCCAAGTGGGATTTGTGTACTGATCATGAGCTCCAAGTATCATCAAGTTTGGGTGAAAAAATATTTGCTGGTATTTCGGAAACTCGTTATTTCTTAGAAGCTTGGCAACCCCTCTCAATGAAAGTGCTTTTCCAAAGTCTGTGCCTAGGGCTACTTGAAGAGGAAACAAACCATAGAGAAAAATCGGAGAACTCCTTTATTTTGTCAAGTTTCAAAGAGCTACTACAAACCATGTTGGATTTAGAGTTCCAAATTCATCTATCTGTATAGGAGAGAACAGAGGGAAACCTAAATATAAAAACTGCTACTGTACACGAACGCTTCAACCTAGAAGAACTAAATTTGGTGAGGCAAGTGGGATATGTGTACTGATCATTAGCAACAAGTATCATCAATATTGGGTGAAAAAATATTTGCTGGTATTTCGGAAACTCGTTATTTCTTAGAAGCTTGGCAACCCCTCTCAATGAAAGTGCTTTTCCACAGTCTGTGCCTAAGGCTACTTGAAGAGGAAACAAACCATAGAGGCAAATCTGAGAACTCCTTTATTTTGTCAAGTTTCAAAGAGCTACTACAAACCATGTTGGATTTAGAGTTCCAAATTCATCTATCTATATAGGAGAGAACCGAGAGAAACTTAAATATATAAACTTCTACTGTAGACGAACGCTTCAACCTAGAAGAACAAAATTTGGTAAGCCAAGTGGGATTTGTGTACTGATCATTACCACCAAGTATCATCAAGATTGTGTGAAAAAATATTTGCTGGTATTTCCGAAACTCGTTATTTCTTAGAAGCTTGGCAACCCCTCTCAATGAAAGTGCTATTCCACAGTCTGTGCCTAGGGCTACTTTAAGAGGAAACAAACCATAGAGGCAAATCTGAGAACTCCTTTATTTTGTCAAGTTTCAAAGAGCTACTACAAAACATGTTGGATTTAGAGTTCCAAATTCATCTATCTATATATGAGAGAACAAAGGGAAACCTAAATATAAAAACTGCTACTGTAGACGAAAGCTTCAACCTAGAAGAACAAAATTTCGTGAGCCAAGTGGGATTTGTGTACTGATCATTACCACCAAGAATCATCAAATTTGGGTGAAAAAATATTTGCTAGTATTTCGAAACTCGTTATTTCTTAGAAGCTTTGCAACCCCTCTCAATGAAAGTGCTTTCCCACAGTCTGTGCCTAGGGCTACTTGAAGAGGAAACAAACCATAGAGACAAATCTGAGACCTCCTTTATTTTGTCAAGTTTCAAAGAGCTACTACAAACCATGTTGGATTTAGAGTTCCAAATTCATCTATCTATATAGGAGAGAACAGAGAGAAACCTAAATATAAAAACTGCTACTGTAGACGAACGCTTCAACCTAGAAGAACAAAATTTGGTGAGCCAAGTGGGATTTGTATACTGATCATTACCACCAAGTATCAACAAGATTGTGTGAAATAATATTTGCTGGTATTTCGGAAACTCGTAATTTCTTAGAAGCTTGGCAACCCATCTCAATGAAAGTGCTTTCCACAGTCTGTGCCTAGGGCTACTTGAGGAGGAAACAAACCATAGAGACAAATCTGAGAACTCCTTTATTTTGTCAAGTTTCAAAGAGCTACTACAAACCATGTTGGATTTAGAGTTCCAAATTCATCTTTCTATATAGGAGAGAACAGAGGGAAACCTAAATATAAAAACTGCTACTGTAGACGAACGCTTCAACTAAGAAGAACAAAATTTGGTGATGCAAGTGGGATTTGTGTACTGATCATTAGCTCCAAGTATCATCAAGATTGGGTGAAAAAATATTTGCTGGTATTTCGGAAACTCGTTATTTCTTAGAAGCTTTGCAACCCCTCTCAATGAAAGTGCTTTTCCAAAGTCTGTGCCTAGGGCTACTTGAAGAGGAAACAAACCATAGAGACAAATCTGAGAACTCCTTTATTTTGTCAAGTTTCAAAGAGCTACTACAAACCATGTTGGATTTAGAGTTCCAAATTCATCTATCTATATAGGAGAGAACCGAGGGAAACTTAAATATAAAAACAGCTACTGTAGACGAACGCTTCAACCAAGAAGAACAAAATTTCGTGAGCCAAGTGGGATTTGTGTACTGATCATTACCACCAAGAATCATCAAATTTGGGTGAAAAAATATTTGCTGGTATTTCGGAAACTCGTTATTTCTTAGAAGCTTGGCAACCCCTCTCAATGAAAGTGCTTTTCCACAGTCTGTGCCTAGAGCTACTTGAAGAGTAAAACAAACCATAGAGGCAAATCTGAGAACTCCTTTATTTTGTCAAGTTTCAAAGAGCTACTACAAACCATGTTGGATTTAGAGTTCCAAATTCATCTATCTATATAGGAGAGAACCGAGGGAAACTTAAATATATAAACTGCTACTATAGACGAACGCTTCAACCTAGAAGAACAAAATTTGGTAAGCCAAGTGGGATTTGTGTACTAATCATTACCACCAAGTATCATCAAGATTGGGTGAAAAAATATTTGCTGGTATTTCGGAAACTCGTTATTTCTTAGAAGCTTGGCAACCCCTCTCATTGAAAGTGCTATTCCACAGTCTGTGCCTAGGGCTACTTTAAGAGGAAACAAACCATAGAGGCAAATCTGAGAACTTCTTTATTTTGTCAAGTTTCAAAGAGCTACTACAAAACATGTTGGATTTAGAGTTCCAAATTCATCTATCTATATATGAGAGAACAAAGGGAAACCTAAATATAAAAACTGCTACTGTAGACGAAAGCTTCATACTAGAAGAACAAAATTTCGTGAGCCAAGTGGAATTTGTGTACGGATCATTACCACCAAGAATCATCAAATTTGGGTGAAAAAATATTTGCTGGTATTTCGAAACTCGTTATTTCTTAGAAGCTTGGCAACCCCTCTCAATTAAAGTGCTTTTCCACAGTCTGTGCCTAGGGCTACTTGAAGAGGAAACAAACCATAGAGACAAATCTGAGACCTCCTTTTTTTTGTCAAGTTTCAAAGAGCTACTGCAAACCCTGTTGGATTTAGAGTTCCAAATTCATCTATCTATATAGGAGAGAACAGAGAGAAACCTAAATATAAAAACTGCTACTGTAGACGAACGCTTCAACCTAGAAGAACAAAATTTGGTGAACCAAGTGGGATTTGTGTACTGATCATTACCACCAAGTATCAACAAGATTGTGTGAAAAATATTTGCTGGTATTTCAGAAAATCGTTATTTCTTAGAAACTTGGCAACCCATCTCAATGAAAGTGCTTTCCACAGTCTGTGCCTAGGGCTACTTGAAGAGGAAACAAACCATAGAGACAAAACTGAGAACTCCTTTATTTTCTCAAGTTTCAAAGAGCTACTACAAACCATGTTGGATTTAGAGTTCCAAATTCATCATCTATATAGGAGAGAACAGAGAGAAACCTAAATATAAAAACTGCTACTGTAGACGAACGCTTCAACCTAGAAGAACAAAATTTGGTGAGCCAAGTGGGATTTGTGTACTGATCATGAGCTCCAAGTATCAACAAGATTGTGTGAAATAATATTTGCTGGTATTTCGGAAACTCGTTATTTCTTAGAAGCTTGGCAACCCATCTCAATGAAAGTGCTTTCCACAGTCTGTGCCTAGGGCTACTTGAAGAGGAAACAAACCATAGAGACAAAACTGAGAACTCCTTTATTTTGTCAAGTTTCAAAGAGCTACTACATACCATGTTGGATTTAGAGTTCCAAATTCATCTTTCTATATAGGAGAGAACAGAGGGAAACCAAAATATAAAAACTGCTACTGTAGACGAACGCTTCAACCAAGAAGAACAATATTTGGTGAGCCAAGTGGGATTTGTGTACTGATCATGAGCTCCAAGTATCATCAAGATTGGGTGAAAAAATATTTGCTGGTATTTCGGAAACTCGTTATTTCTTAGAAGCTTGGCAACCCCTCTCAATGAAAGTGCTTTTCCAAAGTCTGTGCCTAGGGCTACTTGAAGAGGAAACAAACCATAGAGAAAAATCAGAGAACTCCTTAATTTTGTCAAGTTTCAAAGAGCTACTACAAACTATGTTGGATTTAGAGTTCCAAATTCATCTATCTATATAGGAGAGAACAGAGAGAAACCTAAATATAAAAACTGCTACTGTAGACGAACGCTTCAACCTAGAAGAACAAAATTTCGTGAGCCAAGTGGGATTTGTGTACTGATCATTACCACCAAGAATCATCAAATTTGGGTGAAAAAATATTTGCTGGTATTTCGAAACTCGTTATTTCTTAGAAGCTTGGCAACCCCTCTCAATTCAAGTGCTTTTCCACAGTCTGTGCCTAGGGCCACTTGAAGATGAAACAAACCATAGAGACAAATCTGAGACCTCCTTCATTTTGTCAAGTTTCAAAGAGCTACTGCAAACCCTGTTGGATTTAGAGTTCCAAATTCATCTATCTATATAGGAGAGAACAGAGAGAAACCTAAATATAAAAACTGCTACTGTAGACGAACGCTTCAACCTAGAAGAACAAAATTTGGTGAGCCAAGTGGGATTTGTGTACTGATCATGAGCTCCAAGTATCATCAAGATTGGGTGAAAAAATATTTGCTGGTATTTCGGAAACTCGTTATTTCTTAGAAGCTTGGCAACCCCTCTCAATGAAAATGCTTTTCCAAAGTCTGTGCCTAGGGCTACTTGAAGAGGAAACAAACCATAGAGAAAAATCGGAGAACTCCTTTATTTTGTCAAGTATCAAAGAGCTACTACAAACCATGTTGGATTTAGAGTTCCAAATTCATCTATCTGTATAGGAGAGAACAGAGGGAAACCTAAATATAAAAACTGCTACTGTACACGAACGCTTCAACCTAGAAGAACTAAATTTGGTAAGCCAAGTGGGATATGTGTAATGATCATTAGCAACAAGTATCATCAATATTGGGTGAAAAAATATTTGCTGGTGTTTCGGAAACTCGTTATTTCTTAGAAGCTTGGCAACCCCTCTCAATGAAAGTGCTTTTCCACAGTCTGTGCCTAGGGCTACTTGAAGAGGAAACAAACCATAGAGGCAAATCTGAGAACTCCTTAATTTTGTCAAGTTTCAAAGAGCTACTACAAACCATGTTGGATTTAGAGTTAAAAATTCATCTATCTATATAGGAGAGAACCGAGGGAAACTTAAATATATAAACTGCTACTGTAGACGAACGCTTCAACCTAGAAGAACAAAATTTGGTAAGCCAAGTGGGATTTGTGTACTGATCATTACCACCAAGTATCATCAAGATTGGGTGAAAAAATATTTGCTGGTATTTCGGAAACTCGTTATTTCTTAGAAGCTTGGCAACCCCTCTCAATGAAAGTGCTATTCCACAGTCTGTGCCTAGGGCTACTTTAAGAGGAAACAAACCATAGAGGCAAATCTGAGAACTCCTTTATTTTGTCAAGGTTTCAAAGAGCTACTACAAAACATGTTGGATTTAGAGTTCCAAATTCATCTATCTATATATGAGAGAACAAAGGGAAACCTAAATATAAAAACTGCTACTGTAGACGAAAGCTTGAAACTAGAAGAACAAAATTTCGTGAGCCAAGTGGGATTTGTGTACTGATCATTACCACCAAGAATCATCAAATTTGGGTGAAAAAATATTTGATGGTATTTCGAAACTCGTTATTTCTTAGAAGTTTGGCAACCCCTCTCAATTAAAGTGCTTTTCCACAGTCTGTGCCTAGGGCTACTTGAAGAGGAAACAAACCATAGAGACAAATCTGAGACCTCCTTTATTTTGTCAAGTTTCAAAGACTTACTGCAAACCCTGTTGGATTTAGAGTTCCAAATTCATCTATCTATATAGGAGAGAACAGAGAGAAACCTAAATATAAAAACTGCTACGGTAGACGAACGCTTCAACCAGGAAGAACAAAATTTGGTGAGCCAAGTGGGATTTGTGTACTGATCATGAGCTCCAAGTATCATCAAGATTGGGTGAAAAAATATTTGCTGGTATTTTGGAAACTCGTTATTTCTTAGAAGCTTGGCAACCCCTCTCAATGAAAGTGCTTTTCCACAGTCTGTGCCTAGGGCTACTTGAAGAGGAAACAAACCATAGAGGCAAATCTGAGAACTCCTTAATTTTGTCAAGTTTCAAAGAGCTACTACAAACCATGTGGGATTTAGAGTTAAAAATTCATCTATCTATATAGGAGAGAACCGAGGGAAACTTAAATATAAAAACTGCTACTGTAGACGAACGCTTCAACCTAGAAGAACAAAATTTGGTAAGCCAAGTGGGATTTGTGTACTGATCATTACCACCAAGTATCATCAAGATTGGGTGAAAAAATATTTGCTGTTATTTCGGAAACTCGTTATTTCTTAGAAGCTTGGCAACCCCTCTCATTGAAAGTGCTATTCCACAGTCTGTGCCTAGGGCTACTTTAAGAGGAAACAAACCATAGAGGCAAATCTGAGAACTTCTTTATTTTGTCAAGTTTCAAAGAGCTACTACAAAACATGTTGGATTTAGAGTTCCAAATTCATCTATCTATATATGAGAGAACAAAGGGAAACCTAAATATAAAAACTGCTACTGTAGACGAAAGCTTCATACTAGAAGAACAAAATTTCGTGAGCCAAGTGGAATTTGTGTACGGATCATTACCACCAAGAATCATCAAATTTGGGTGAAAAAATATTTGCTGGTATTTCGAAACTCGTTATTTCTTAGAAGCTTGGCAACCCCTCTCAATTAAAGTGCTTTTCCACAGTCTGTGCCTAGGGCTACTTGAAGAGGAAACAAACCATAGAGACAAATCTGAGACCTCCTTTTTTTTGTCAAGTTTCAAAGAGCTACTGCAAACCCTGTTGGATTTAGAGTTCCAAATTCATCTATCTATATAGGAGAGAACAGAGAGAAACCTAAATATAAAAACTGCTACTGTAGACGAACGCTTCAACCTAGAAGAACAAAATTTGGTGAACCAAGTGGGATTTGTGTACTGATCATTACCACCAAGTATCAACAAGATTGTGTGAAAAATATTTGCTGGTATTTCAGAAAATCGTTATTTCTTAGAAACTTGGCAACCCATCTCAATGAAAGTGCTTTCCACAGTCTGTGCCTAGGGCTACTTGAAGAGGAAACAAACCATAGAGACAAAACTGAGAACTCCTTTATTTTCTCAAGTTTCAAAGAGCTACTACAAACCATGTTGGATTTAGAGTTCCAAATTCATCATCTATATAGGAGAGAACAGAGAGAAACCTAAATATAAAAACTGCTACTGTAGACGAACGCTTCAACCTAGAAGAACAAAATTTGGTGAGCCAAGTGGGATTTGTGTACTGATCATGAGCTCCAAGTATCAACAAGATTGTGTGAAATAATATTTGCTGGTATTTCGGAAACTCGTTATTTCTTAGAAGCTTGGCAACCCATCTCAATGAAAGTGCTTTCCACAGTCTGTGCCTAGGGCTACTTGAAGAGGAAACAAACCATAGAGACAAAACTGAGAACTCCTTTATTTTGTCAAGTTTCAAAGAGCTACTACATACCATGTTGGATTTAGAGTTCCAAATTCATCTTTCTATATAGGAGAGAACAGAGGGAAACCAAAATATAAAAACTGCTACTGTAGACGAACGCTTCAACCAAGAAGAACAATATTTGGTGAGCCAAGTGGGATTTGTGTACTGATCATGAGCTCCAAGTATCATCAAGATTGGGTGAAAAAATATTTGCTGGTATTTCGGAAACTCGTTATTTCTTAGAAGCTTGGCAACCCCTCTCAATGAAAGTGCTTTTCCAAAGTCTGTGCCTAGGGCTACTTGAAGAGGAAACAAACCATAGAGAAAAATCAGAGAACTCCTTAATTTTGTCAAGTTTCAAAGAGCTACTACAAACTATGTTGGATTTAGAGTTCCAAATTCATCTATCTATATAGGAGAGAACAGAGAGAAACCTAAATATAAAAACTGCTACTGTAGACGAACGCTTCAACCTAGAAGAACAAAATTTCGTGAGCCAAGTGGGATTTGTGTACTGATCATTACCACCAAGAATCATCAAATTTGGGTGAAAAAATATTTGCTGGTATTTCGAAACTCGTTATTTCTTAGAAGCTTGGCAACCCCTCTCAATTCAAGTGCTTTTCCACAGTCTGTGCCTAGGGCCACTTGAAGATGAAACAAACCATAGAGACAAATCTGAGACCTCCTTCATTTTGTCAAGTTTCAAAGAGCTACTGCAAACCCTGTTGGATTTAGAGTTCCAAATTCATCTATCTATATAGGAGAGAACAGAGAGAAACCTAAATATAAAAACTGCTACTGTAGACGAACGCTTCAACCTAGAAGAACAAAATTTGGTGAGCCAAGTGGGATTTGTGTACTGATCATGAGCTCCAAGTATCATCAAGATTGGGTGAAAAAATATTTGCTGGTATTTCGGAAACTCGTTATTTCTTAGAAGCTTGGCAACCCCTCTCAATGAAAATGCTTTTCCAAAGTCTGTGCCTAGGGCTACTTGAAGAGGAAACAAACCATAGAGAAAAATCGGAGAACTCCTTTATTTTGTCAAGTATCAAAGAGCTACTACAAACCATGTTGGATTTAGAGTTCCAAATTCATCTATCTGTATAGGAGAGAACAGAGGGAAACCTAAATATAAAAACTGCTACTGTACACGAACGCTTCAACCTAGAAGAACTAAATTTGGTAAGCCAAGTGGGATATGTGTAATGATCATTAGCAACAAGTATCATCAATATTGGGTGAAAAAATATTTGCTGGTGTTTCGGAAACTCGTTATTTCTTAGAAGTTGGCAACCCCTCTCAATGAAAGTGCTTTTCCACAGTCTGTGCCTAGGGCTACTTGAAGAGGAAACAAACCATAGAGGCAAATCTGAGAACTCCTTAATTTTGTCAAGTTTCAAAGAGCTACTACAAACCATGTTGGATTTAGAGTTAAAAATTCATCTATCTATATAGGAGAGAACCGAGGGAAACTTAAATATATAAACTGCTACTGTAGACGAACGCTTCAACCTAGAAGAACAAAATTTGGTAAGCCAAGTGGGATTTGTGTACTGATCATTACCACCAAGTATCATCAAGATTGGGTGAAAAAATATTTGCTGGTATTTCGGAAACTCGTTATTTCTTAGAAGCTTGGCAACCCCTCTCAATGAAAGTGCTATTCCACAGTCTGTGCCTAGGGCTACTTTAAGAGGAAACAAACCATAGAGGCAAATCTGAGAACTCCTTTATTTTGTCAAGTTTCAAAGAGCTACTACAAAACATGTTGGATTTAGAGTTCCAAATTCATCTATCTATATATGAGAGAACAAAGGGAAACCTAAATATAAAAACTGCTACTGTAGACGAAAGCTTGAAACTAGAAGAACAAAATTTCGTGAGCCAAGTGGGATTTGTGTACTGATCATTACCACCAAGAATCATCAAATTTGGGTGAAAAATATTTGATGGTATTTCGAAACTCGTTATTTCTTAGAAGTTTGGCAACCCCTCTCAATTAAAGTGCTTTTCCACAGTCTGTGCCTAGGGCTACTTGAAGAGGAAACAAACCATAGAGACAAATCTGAGACCTCCTTTATTTTGTCAAGTTTCAAAGACTTACTGCAAACCCTGTTGGATTTAGAGTTCCAAATTCATCTATCTATATAGGAGAGAACAGAGAGAAACCTAAATATAAAAACTGCTACGGTAGACGAACGCTTCAACCAGGAAGAACAAAATTTGGTGAGCCAAGTGGGATTTGTGTACTGATCATGAGCTCCAAGTATCATCAAGATTGGGTGAAAAAATATTTGCTGGTATTTTGGAAACTCGTTATTTCTTAGAAGCTTGGCAACCCCTCTCAATGAAAGTGCTTTTCCACAGTCTGTGCCTAGGGCTACTTGAAGAGGAAACAAACCATAGAGGCAAATCTGAGAACTCCTTAATTTTGTCAAGTTTCAAAGAGCTACTACAAACCATGTGGGATTTAGAGTTAAAAATTCATCTATCTATATAGGAGAGAACCGAGGGAAACTTAAATATAAAACTGCTACTGTAGACGAACGCTTCAACCTAGAAGAACAAAATTTGGTAAGCCAAGTGGGATTTGTGTACTGATCATTACCACCAAGTATCATCAAGATTGGGTGAAAAAATATTTGCTGTTATTTCGGAAACTCGTTATTTCTTAGAAGCTTTGCAACCCCTCTCAATGAAAGTGCTATTCCACAGTCTGTGCCTAGGGCTACTTTAAGAGGAAACAAACCGTAGAGGCAAATCTGAGAACTCCTTTATTTTGTCAAGTTTCAAAGAGCTACTACAAAACATGTTGGATTTAGAGTTCCAAATTCATCTATCTATATATGAGAGAACAAAGGGAAACCTAAATATAAAAACTGCTACTGTAGACGAAAGCTTGAAACTAGAAGAACAAAATTTCGTGAGCCAAGTGGGATTTGTGTACTGATCATTACCACCAAGAATCATCAAATTTGGGTGAAAAAATATTTGCTGGTATTTTGAAACTCGTTATTTCTTAGAAGCTTGGCAACCCCTCTCAATTAAAGTGCTTTTCCACAGTCTGTGCCTAGGGCTACTTGAAGAGGAAACAAACCATAGAGACAAATCTGAGACCTCCTTTATTCTGTCAAGTTTCAAAGAGCTACTGCAAACCCTGTTGGATTTAGAGTTCCAAATTCATCTATCTATATAGGAGAGAACAGAGAGAAACCTAAATATAAAAACTGCTACGGTAGACGAACGCTTCAACCAAGAAGAACAAAATTTGGTGAGCCAAGTGGGATTTGTGTACTGATCATGAGCTCCAAGTATCATCAAGATTGGGTGAAAAAATATTTGCTGGTATTTCGGAAACTCGTTATTTCTTAGAACCTTGGGAACCCTCTCAATGAAAGTGCTTTTCCACAGTCTGTGCCTAGTGCTACTTGAAGAGGAAACAAACCATAGAGGCAAATCTGAGAACTCCTTAATTTTGTCAAGTTTCAAAGAGCTACTACAAACCATGTTGGATTTAGAGTTAAAAATTCATCTATCTATATAGGAGAGAACCGAGGGAAACTTAAATATAAAAACTGCTACTGTAGACGAACGCTTCAACCTAGAAGAACAAAATTTGGTAAGCCAAGTGGGATTTGTGTACTGATCATTACCACCAAGTATCATCAAGATTGGGTGAAAAAATATTTGCTGGTATTTCGGAAACTCGTTATTTCTTAGAAGCTTTGCAACCCCTCTCAATGAAAGTTCTATTCCACAGTCTGTGCCTAGGGCTACTTTAAGAGGAAACAAACCATAGAGGCAAATCTGAGAACTCCTTTATTTTGTCAAGTTTCAAAGAGCTACTACAAAACATGTTGGATTTAGAGTTCCAAATTCATCTATCTATATATGAGAGAACAAAGGGAAACCTAAATATAAAAACTGCTACTGTAGATGAAAGCTTCAAACTAGAAGAACAAAATTTCGTGAGCCAAGTGGGATATGTGTACTGATCATTACCACCAAGAATCATCAAATTTTGGTGAAAAAATATTTGCTGGTATTTCGAAACTCGTTATTTCTTAGAAGCTTGGCAACCCCTCTCAATTAAAGTGCTTTTCCACAGTCTGTGCCTAGGGCTACTTGAAGAGGAAACAAACCATAGAGACAAATCTGAGACCTCCTTTATTTTGTCAAGTTTCAAAGAGCTACTGCAAACCCTGTTGGATTTAGAGTTCCAAATTCTTCTATCTATATAGGAGAGAACACAGAGAAACCTAAATATAAAAACAGCTACTGTAGACGAACGCTTCAATCAAGAAGAACAAAATTTGGTGAGCCAAGTGGGATTTGTGTACTGATCATGAGCTCCAAGTATCATCAAGATTGGGTGAAAAAATATTTGCTGGTATTTCGGAAACTCGTTATTTCTTAGAAGCTTGGCAACCCTCTCAATGAAAGTGCTTTTCCACAGTCTGTGCCTAGGGCTACTTGATGAGGAAACAAACCATAGAGAAAAATCGGAGAACTCCTTTATTTTGTCAAGTTTCAAAGAGCTACTACAAACCATGTTGGATTTAGAGTTCCAAATTCATCTATCTATATAGGAGAGAACAGAGAGAAACCTAAATATAAAAACTGCTACTGTAGACGAACGCTTCAACCTAGAAGAACAAAATTTCGTGAGCCAAGTGGGATTTGTGTACTGATCATTACCACCAAGAATCATCAAATTTGGGTGAAAAAATATTTGCTGGTATTTCGAAACTCGTTATTTCTTAGAAGCTTGGCAGACCCCTCTCAATGAAAGTGCTTTCCCACAGTCTGTGCCTACGGCTACTTGAAGAGGAAACAAACCATAGAGACAAATCTGAGACCTCCTTTATTTTGTCAAGTTTCAAAGAGCTACTACAAACCATGTTGGATTTAGAGTTCCAAATTCATCTATCAATATAGGAGAGAACAGAGAGAAACCTAAATATAAAAACTGCTACTGTAGACGAACGCTTCAACTTAGAAGAACAAAATTTGGTGAGCCAAGTGGGATTTGTGTACTGATCATGAGCTCCAAGTGAAAAAATATTTGCTGGTATTTCGGAAACTCGTTATTTCTTAGAAGCTTGGAAACCCCTCTCAATGAAAGTGCTTTTCCAAAGTCTGTGCCTAGGGCTACTTGAAGAGGAAACAAACCATAGAGAAAAATCGGAGAACTCCTTTATTTTGTCAAGTTTCAAAGACCTACTACAAACCGTGTTGGATTTAGAGTTCCAAATTCATCTATCTGTATAGGAGGGAACAGAGGGAAACCTAAATATAAAAACTGCTACTGTACACGAACGCTTCAACCTAGAAGAACTAAATTTGGTGAGCCAAGTGGGATATGGGTAATGATCATTAGCAACAAGTATCATCAATATTGGGTGAAAAAATATTTGCTGGTATTTCGGAAACTCGTTATTTCTTAGAAGCATGGCAACCCCTCTCAATGAAAGTGCTTTTCCACAGTCTGTGCCTAGGGCTACTTGAAGAGGAAACAAACCATAGAGGCAAATCTGAGAACTCCTTTATTTTGTCAAGTTTCAAAGAGCTACTACAAACCATGTTGGATTTAGAGTTAAAAATTCATCTATCTATATAGGAGAGAACCGAGGGAAACTTAAATATAAAAACTGCTACTGTAGATGAACGCTTCAACCTAGAAGAACAAAATTTGGTAAGCCAAGTGGGATTTGTGTACTGATCATTACCACCAAGTATCATCAAGATTGGGTGAAAAAATATTTGCTGGTATTTCGGAAACTCGTTATTTCTTAGAAGCTTGGCAACCCCTCTCAATGAAAGTGCTATTCCACAGTCTGTGCCTAGGGCTACTTTAAGAGGAAACAAACCATAGAGGCAAATCTGAGAACTCCTTTATTTTGTCAAGTTTCAAAGAGCTACTACAAAACGTGTTGGATTTAGAGTTCCAAATTCATCTATCTATATATGAGAGAACAAAGGGAAACCTAAATATAAAAACTGCTACTGTAGACGAAAGCTTCAAACTAGAAGAACAAAATTTCGTGAGCCAAGTGGAATTTGTGTACTGATCATTACCACCAAGAATCATCAAATTTGGGTGAAAAAATATTTGCTGGTATTTCGAAACTCGTTTTTTCTTAGAAGCTTGGCAACCCCTCTCAATTAAAGTGGTTTTCCACAGTCTGTGCCTAGGGCTACTTGAAAAGGAAACAAACCATAGAGACAAATCTGAGACCTCCTTTATTTTGTCAAGTTTCAAAGAGCTACTGCAAACCATGTTGGATTTAGAGTTCCAAATTCATCTATCTATATAGGAGAGAACAGAGAGAAACCTAAATATAAAAACTGCTACTGTAGATGAACGCTTCAACCTAGAAGAACTAAATTTGGTGAGCCAAGTGGGATATGTGTACTGATCATTAGCTACAAGTATCATCAATATTGGGTGAAAAAATATTTGCTGGTATTTCGGAAACTCGTTATTTCTTAGAAGCTTGGCAACCCCTCTCAATGAAAGTGCTTTTCCACAGTCTGTGCCTAGGGCTACTTGAAGAGTAAACAAACCATAGAGGCAAATCTGAGACCTCCTTTATTTTGTCAAGTTTCAAAGAGCTACTGCAAACCCTGTTGGATTTAGAGTTCCAAATTCATCTATCTATATAGGAGAGAACAGAGAGAAACCTAAATATAAAAACTGCTACTGTAGACGAACGCTTCAACCTAGAAGAACAAAATTTGGTGAGCCAAGTGGGATTTGTGTACTGATCATTACCACCAAGTATCAACAAGATTGTGTGAAAAAATATTTGCTGGTATTTCGGAAACTCGTTAGTTCTTAGAAGCTTGGCAACCCATCTAAATGAAAGTGCTTTCCACAGTCTGTGCCTAGGGCTACTTGAAGAGGAAACAAACCATAGAGACAAAACTGAGAACTCCTTTATTTTGTCAAGTTTCAAAGAGCTACTACAAACCATGTTGGATTTTGAGTTCCAAATTCCTCTTTCTATATAGGAGAGAACAGAGGGAAACCTAAATATAAAAACTGCTACTGTAGACGAACGCTTCAACCAAGAATAACAAAATTTGGTGAGCCAAGTGGGATTTGTGTACTGATCATTAGCTCCAAGTATCATCAAGATTGGGTGAAAAAATATTTGCTGGTATTTCGGAAACTCCTTATTTCTTAGAAGCTTGGCAACCCCTCTCAATGAAAGTGCTTTTCCAAAGTCTGTGCCTAGGGCTACTTGAAGAGGAAACAAACCACAGAGAAAAATCGGAGAACTCCTTTATTTTGTCAAGTTCAAAGAGCTACTACAAACCATGTTGGATTTAGAGTTCCAAATTCATCTATCTATATAGGAGAGAACCGAGGGAAACTTAAATATAAAAACTGCTACTGTAGACGAACGCTTCAACTTGGAAGAAGAAAATTTCGTGAGCCAAGTGTGATTTCTGTACTGATCATTACCACCAAATCATCATTTGGGTGAAAAAATATTTGCTGGTATTTCAAAACTCGTTATTTCTTAGAAGCTTGGCAACCCCTCTCAATGAAAGTGCTTTCCCACAATCTGTGCCTACGGCTACTTGAAGAGGAAACAAACCATAGAGACAAATCTGAGACCTCCTTTATTTTGTCAAGTTTCAAAGAGCTACTACAAACCATGTTGGATTTAGAGTTCCAAATTCATCTATCTATATAGGAGAGAACAGAGAGAAACCTAAATATAAAAACTGCTACTGTAGACGAACGCTTCAACCAAGAAGAACAAAATTTGGTGATCCAAGTGGGATTTGTGTACTGATCATTAGCTCCAAGTATCATCAAGATTGGGTGAAAAAATATTTGCTGGTATTTCGGAAACTCGTTATTTCTAAGAAGCTTGGCAACCCCTCTCAATGAAAGTGCTTTTCCAAAGTCTGTGCCTAGGGCTACTTGAGGAGGAAACAAACCATAGAGAAAAATCAGAGAGCTCCTTTATTTTGTCAAGTTTCAAAGAGCTACTACAAACCATGTTGGATTTAGAGTTCCAAATTCATCTATCTATATAGGAGAGAACAGAAAGAAACCTAAATATAAAAACTGCTACTGTAGACGAACGCTTCAACCTAGAAGAACAAAATTTGGTGAGCCAAGTGGGATTTGTGTACTGATCATTAGCACCAAGTATCAACAAGATTGTGTGAAAAAATATTTGCTGGTATTTCGGAACTCGTTATTTCTTAGAAGCTTGGCAACCCATCTTAATGAAAGTGCTTTCCACAGTCTGTGCCTAGGGCTACTTGAAGAGGAAACAAACCATAGAGACAAAACTGAGAACTCCTTTATTTTGTCAAGTTTCAAAGAGCTACTACAAACCATGTTGGATTTAGAGTTCCAAATTCATCTTTCTATATAGGAGAGAACAGAGGAAAACCTAAATATAAAAACTGCCACTGTAGACGAACGCTTCAACCAAGAAGAACAAAATTTGGTGATCCAAGTGGGATTTGTGTACTGATCATTAGCTCCAAGTATCATCAAGATTGGGTGAAAAAATATTTGCTGGTATTTCGGAAACTCGTTATTTCTTAGAAGCTTTGCAACCCCTCTCAATGAAAGTGCTTTTCCAAAGTCTGTGCCTAGGCCTACTTGAAGAGGAAACAAACCATAGAGACAAATCTGAGACCTCCTTTATTTTGTCAAGTTTCAAAGAGCTACTACAAACCATGTTGGATTTAGATTTCCAAATTCATCTATCTATATAGGAGAGAACCGAGGGAAACCTAAATATAAAAACTGCTACTGTAGACGAACGCTTCAACCTAGAAGAACAAAATTTGGTGAGCCAAGTGGGATTTGTGTACTGATCATTACCACCAAGAATTATCAAATTTGGGTGAAAAAATATTTGCTGGTATTTCGGAAACTCGTTATTTCTTAGAAGCTTTGCAACCCATCTCAATGAAAGTGCTTTCCACAGTCTGTGCCTAGGGCTACTTGAAGAGGAAACAAACTATAGAGACAAATCTGAGACCTCCTTTATTTTTTCAAGTTTCAAAGAGCTACTGCAAACCCTGTTGGATTTAGAGTTCCAAATTCATCTATCTATATAGGAGAGAACAGAGAGAAACCTAAATATAAAAACTGCTACTGTAGACGAACGCTTCAACCTAGAAGAACAAAATTTGGTGAGCCAAGTGGGATTTGTGTACTGATCATGAGCTCCAAGTATCATCAAGATTGGGTGAAAAAATATTTGCTGGTATTTCGGAAACTCGTAATTTCTTAGAAGCTTGGCAACCCATCTCAATGAAAGTGCTTTCCACAGTCTGTGCCAAGGGCTACTTGAAGAGGAAACAAACCATAGAGACAAAACTGAGAACTCCTTCATTTTCTCAAGTTTCAAAGAGCTACTACAAACCATGTTGGATTTAGAGTTCCAAATTCATCTTTCTATTTAGGAGAGAACAGAGGGAAACCTAAATATAAAAACTGCTACTGTAGACGAACGCTTCAACCAAGAAGAACAAAATTTGGTGATCCAAGTGGGATTTGTGTACTGATCATGAGCTCCAAGTATCATCAAGATTGGGTGAAAAAATATTTGCTGGTATTTCGGAAACTCGTTATTTCTTAGAAGCTTGGCAACCCCTCTCAATGAAAGTGCTTTTCCAAAGTCTGTGCCTAGGGCTACTTGAAGAGGAAACAAACCATAGAGAAAAATCGGAGAACTCCTTTATTTTGTCAAGTTTCAAAGAGCTACTACAAACCATGTTGGATTTAGAGTTCCAAATTCATCTATCTGTATAGGAGAGAACAGAGGGAAACCTAAATATAAAAACTGCTACTGTACACGAACGCTTCAACCTAGAAGAACTAAATTTGGTGAGCCAAGTGGGATATGTGTACTGATCATTAGCAACAAGTATCATCAATATTGGGTGAAAAAATATTTGCTGGTATTTCGGAAACTCGTTATTTCTTAGAAGCTTGGCAACCCCTCTCAATGAAAGTGCTTTTCCAAAGTCGGTGCCTAGGGCTACTTGAAGAGGAAACAAACCATAGTGGCAAATCTGAGAACTCCTTTATTTGTCAAGTTTCAAAGAGCTACTACAAACCATGTTGGATTTAGAGTTACAAATTCATCTATCTATATAGGAGAGAACCGAGGGAAACTTAAATAATAAAACTGCTACTGTAGACGAACGCTTCAACCTAGAAGAACAAAATTTGGTAAGCCAAGTGGGATTTGTGTACTGATCATTACCACCAAGTATCATCAAGATTGGTTGAAAAAATATTTGCTGGTATTTCGGAAACTCGTTATTTCTTAGAAGCTTGGCAACCCCTCTCAATGAAAGTGCTATTCCACAGTCTGTGCCTAGGGCTACTTTAAGAGGAAACAAACCATAGAGACAAATCTGAGACCTCCTTTATTTTGTCAAGTTTCAAAGAGCTACTGCAAACCCTGTTGGATTTAGAGTTCCAAATTCATCTATCTATATAGGAGAGAACAGAGAGAAACCTAAACATAAAAACTGCCACGGTAGACGAACGCTTCAACCAAGAAGAACAAAATTTGGTGAGCCAAGTGGGATTTGTGTACTGATCATGAGCTCCAAGTATCATCAAGATTGGGTGAAAAAATATTTGCTGGTATTTCGGAAACTCGTTATTTCTTAGAAGCTTGGCAACCCTCTCAATGAAAGTGCTTTTCCACAGTCTGTGCCTAGGGCTACTTGAAGAGGAAACAAACCATAGAGGCAAATCTGAGAACTCCTTTATTTTGTCAAGTTTCAAAGAGCTACTACAAAACATGTTGTATTTAGTGTTCCAAATTCATCTATCTATATATGAGAGAACAAAGGGAAACCTAAATATAAAAACTGCTACTGTAGACGAAAGCTTCAAACTAGAAGAACAAAATTTCGTGAGCCAAGTGGAATTTGTGTACTGATCATTACCACCAAGAATCATCAAATTTGGGTGAAAAATATTTGCTGGTATTTCGAAACTCGTTATTTCTTAGAAGCTTGGCAACCCCTCTCAATTAAAGTGCTTTTCCACAGTCTGTGCCTAGGGCAACTTGAAGAGGAAACAAACAATAGAGACAAATCTGAGACCTCCTTTATTTTGTCAAGTTTCAAAGAGCTACTGCAAACCATGTTGGATTTAGAGTTCCAAATTCATCTATCTATATAGGAGCGAACAGAGAGAAACCTAAATATAAAAACTGCTACTCTAGACGAACGCTTCAACCAAGAAGAACAAAATTTGGTGAGCCAAGTGGGATTTGTGTACTGATCATGAGCTCCAAGTATCATCAAGATTGGGTGAAAAAATATTTGCTGGTATTTCGGAAACTCGTAATTTCTTAGAAGCTTGGCAACCCCTCTCAATGAAAGTGCTTTTCCAAAGTCTGTGCCTAGGGCTACTTGAAGAGGAAACAAACCATAGAGAAAAATCGGAGAACTCCTTTATTTTGTCAAGTTTCAAAGAGCTACTACAAACCATGTTGGATTTAGAGTTCAAAATTCATCTATCTATATAGGAGAGAACAGAGAGAAACCTAAATATAAAAACTGCTACTGTAGACGAACACTTCAACCTAGAAGAACAAAATTTCGTGAGCCAAGTGGGATTTGTGTACTGATCATTACCACCAAGAATCATCAAATTTGGGTGAAAAAATATTTGCTGGTATTTCGAAACTCGTTATTTCTTAGAAGCTTGGCAACCCCTCTCAATGAAAGTGCTTTCCCACAGTCTGTGCCTACGGCTACTTGAAGAGGAAATAAACCATAGAGACAAATCTGAGACCTCCTTTATTTTGTCAAGTTTCAAAGAGCTACTACAAACCATTTTGGATTTAGAGTTCCAAATTCATCTTTCAATATAGTAGAGAACAGAGAGAAACCTAAATATAAAAACTGCTACTGTAGACGAACGCTTCAACTTAGAAGAACAAAATTTGGTGAGCCAAGTGGGATTTGTGTACTGATCATGAGCTCCAAGTATCATCAAGATTGGGTGAAAAAATATTTGCTGGTATTTCGGAAACTCGTTATTTCTTAGAAGCTTGGCAACCCCTCTCAATGAAAGTGCTTTTCCAAAGTCAGTGCCTAGGGCTACTTGAAGAGGAAACAAACCATAGAGAAAAATCGGAGAACTCCTTTATTTTGTCAAGTTCAAAGAGCTACTACAAACCATGTTGGATTTAGAGTTCCAAATTCATCTATCTATATAGGAGAGAACCGAGGGAAACTTAAATATAAAAACTGCTACTGTAGACGAACGCTTCAACCTAGAAGAACAAAATTTCGTGAGCCAAGTGTGATTTCTGTACTGATCATTACCACCAAATCATCATTTGGGTGAAAAAATATTTGCTGGTATTTCGAAACTCGTTATTTCTTAGAAGCTTGGCAACGCCTCTCAATTAAAGTGCTTTCCCACAGTCTGTGCCTACGGCTAATTGAAGAGGAAACAAACCATAGAGACAAATCTGAGACCTTCTTTATTTTGTCAAGTTTCAAAGAGCTACTACAAACCATGTTGGATTTAGAGTTCCAAATTCATCTATCTATATAGGAGAGAACAGAGAGAAACCTAAATATAAAAACTGCTACTGTAGACGAACGCTTCAACCAAGAAGA